>NC_084985.1:10976784-11276784 GCF_963691925.1 Scomber scombrus
CAAACCAGATGAAGACAAAAGAACGGCGATCACCAGGCAGATCCTCCTCTCGACACGACGACTATGAGCGGGACGGCCGGCGCAGACGTTCGCGCAGCCGCAGCTACGACAGATACAGATCACGCAGCCCCTCCTACGACCGCCGCCGCAGACGATCCGAGAGTCCTCGAGAGTGAGTTTTGTTTTCCCCTGATAACTTGTCCTCGAGAGCGAGTTTTGTTTTCTCTTAGTAACTTGTCACTGAAGATTTAAAACTCCTGATTATTGTTCTTTGTTGCTGCTTTAACTTAATTTCTGTCCTCAGGTCTCGTGGACGGATGTGCGCAAGAGGTAGAAGCAGGAGCCGCGAGGACGACCGGTACGGCTTCTCTCTCTCTCTCAGTTTAGATATGATGTCATCTGTTAAGCTGTCTGTGAAGGTCGTGGAAATGTGTGACTGTTGTTAAACGGTTTTAAAGATATACTCACGAAAATGTGTCAGAATGTATATTTAGATGCGAAATTATAGGCGAAATGTGCTACAGGTGTCTTTTCTCTGTGGTCAGATACAGGCAGAGGCCTCGGAGAGAGTCCAGAGGGAGATCTCGATCGCGCTCCAGGTCTGCATCTCCGCGAGAGACCGTCAACCCGGCGTCGTCCTCCCACTACACCGAGGAAGAAGTGCGACGGACGCGCTCCCCATCCCACTCCAGGTCCCGGTCCGCATCAAGGTCGCGCTCTCGTTCACGCTCTCGATCCCGATCTTGGGCGGGACGCAAGTCGGGAGGACGCTAGAAAGTGTCTCCCTCCCTTCCCCACCCTTCTCCCCACACCTCCCTCCCATAACCCTCATTCAGTCAGTTGGACCAGAGTTGGTCATTTGTCAAGAAAAGTTTGTTTTGACATGAATGTAACTTCCACTGAACCATTTGTAGATTTGCTTGTTTTTGCAGCTCCATTTTAAAGACGACGCTGGTCCTTTTCTTGGTTTTGTAAACTCGTCTTTGGTAAAAAAAAAAAAAAGAAATTCCTGAGAGGAAAATGAAATAGTCAGCGGTTTGTGTTCAGTGGTTAGTTGGCCAAGAATAATCTATTGTCTTTTTTATATACAGTAACTGATAATTTTGTTTTCTAAACCCTTATGTACCCATTTTTGCTATTAAATAAAAGAGAACATTCAGTATTTTAAAGTCCCGTTTGTTGATGAGCTATACCAGCATTCCTGTGTGTTTTACTGCATTTATAATTACATACTTCTACTTTACTGGCCATTTTCCAAAACTGTAAAAAAGATTTTTTTTCTAGTTTTTTTTCTTCTTCCTCTATCAGCCACGCTTGTCCTTCATTATAAGAAAATATTCTTCAGAAATTTGCTTGAGACATGTAATCTGCCGCGGTGAACAATATTAAGATAATAATCAGTTTTTATTGTCACATTTAAATAATGAGAGCATGAATCATTCACTTGTAAAATGCACCTTATTTCTCTGCAACAATAACATGAACGAAAAAATGAAGTCAGACATAAACTTCACTGTGAGGAATTATACGTCGAACAAGTTTTTAGTTGATTTTTGAGCAGCTGCCTGGAAGGAAAAACATTTTTAAAAGTGTTACGGTGTGTGTATGAGTATGTTGGCTAAAACACACAGAAATGCTGCGTCTGTATGGCCCTTTTAAAGTGTTACACATGTGACTTAAACCACAAACTGTCTGGAAATGTACATTTTTGTTTTTACTTTAGTTGTGTTTTCTGTAAGAGTGGACCTTCTCAAAAAAGGTATTTCATATTGGAACATTTCTCCAAATATCGGTTCTAAAAAGGAGGAACAGAGTGTCATTGGTGTTTAAACGACTGAGTTAATGTTTTTTGTTTTTTTTTCTGAATAAATCGTGTCACTGCATGTTTTATCCTCCTAATCTCTCTTTAGTAAACTGTTATTTTGAGTAATAAACAGATAACATTCAGTATAAGGAAACTATGAGTGGCTTCAATTTGTAAAATCTGCTAATGGATACAACTTAAGTTTGTTACTATAGCCTAATATTCATTTAATGTCTAAAAGGGATATCCACATTAGTCATTCCCTACAGAGGCAGCTTCTATATCAAGATCAGTGTTGAGGGGGAACTAGTTACATGTAACGACTTTTACGTAGTTTAATTACAAAATAAATGTGATTGTAATCCATTACAGTTACTGAGAAAAATATGTAATTAAATTATTATTACTTATTAAAATTTTTGATTATTACATCTTTTAAGATTGCTCGGGGGGGGGGGGGTGTTTCCCCCATTTTTAAATATTTAACATGTTACTGAATGCATATATTGGTGTTTTAAATTATTCATCAATTTAAATCATTTTTTGTGGTGTTTATCTTGTAAATAAATCATGACGTGGGTTTAAATGGTGTCACAGTACCAATTAATCCCATGCCAGACTTTTGACTTTTTTCATCAAATCATTCAAATGAGAGATAAGTCTAGCTTTATAAGAAATGATCTCTCTTATAAATCATGTCAGTATCCATGAAAAACACCTGAACTTAGATTTTGGTGCTGAATGGGTACTTACCCTAACAGTGGAAAACATTCATTAGAAAATTAGAAAAAGTAATAAAAAAGTAATCAAATGTAATATTGTAACATAGTAACATATAATAAATACAATAAGTTTGATTAAGTAGTTGAAATAGTTACATTACTTATTACATTTTAAATAAGGTAACTATTTCCCTAACCAATTACATTTCCAAGGTAACCTTCCCAACACTGATCAAGATTAGGAAAACATCTGTGACTATGAAAGGAATCAAAATGGGGGGAAACGATCCTCTTCCTCAGACACCTGGTTATCTAAGAGGCGTTTCATTATTCTGAGTAAAAAGTGGATCCCCATTCTGTCGCTCTGGAGCACATCTGCATGGAAAACAGACCAGTACAGTCCATCAATCCAGCCAGGTCCATTGATTTCCTTTTAATGGAACATTGTAGCTGGGAGGAACGGCTTAAATTAGATTCACAGTGACGACGCAACCATGTATGAAATCGGACATGCCCCATTGATCACTGTGTTGGGAAAAAAAAGCATCGATCTAAACAAAAGTACAGTGTTAGCATGGAGGATTGATGAAAGCTACTTTACCAAATGTAACTGGTACACGCTAAAGCAGAGGATAAATGAAAAAAATCACTGACTGAAAAAAGGTTTAATAGTGGATAGTTATATCCAGCTGTGTACCAACGACTGCCTCAACATGTGTGGTGTCCACGGGCTCCAAATTATAATCTGATGCAGACCGTCACCCTCTAAAGAAATAAAGGAGTAGGGACAATCTGTAGCAGGCTGATCATTTTAAGAGTTGTTAAACCTCTTAATCTCCCTGCCATTCTTTCTCAATGAGCTGACATAAGGTTGTATTACTGCAGAGCTGACACAATTATACAGTTAATTAATTAATGGTGTCACTAATCACTTAATTCCAGTCATTTTTGTACATAGGAATACTAAAAAGTCACTGTCTCTGCTCATGGCTGAATTATCACTCAATTTCTTAATTTTACGACATCAACTGGGAGATTATGATGGAGATTTTTTCCTATTTTCTGACCTTTGTAAAGTACAACAATCAATTTTTCAATGAAATAAGAGATGAGTCAGTGACAAAATTAATAGTTGGTTGATTTTTTTGTCAGATTTCATATAAATAATTCCTTATACGTAGTAACAGATCGGTTTGTAATGCACAAGAAGACAATCTACCACCCAGAACAAAAATAATTGATTTCTCAGCAGTGATGAAGGGCCTGATGAAGATGAAGATGGGTTCTGGTTAAAGTAAAACTGCCTGGAAGATAGATGAAGAGAAACAGTCCTGAAATAGTCACATTTCAGTTCAATTTAAGACAGAAGTTGCTTCCCCCTTGATATTCTTACAGTGTAAAATATATATTCTGTGACAAGGATGGAAATTAAATTAGGATTCCCTCTCATTTTCTAGAGCAGGTTGTGATCTCTCCTCTGTGAGATTATTCAGTGAGTTTCATGAAGCTCTTGGTCCAAAATCTTTGACCTGCAGGGTTTGGCCTCTAGTTTTGTTTTGTCTCATAATCCCAGATTTAAATTTGGACTGAATGTCTGAAGATGTAGCCATGTAGATAAACCACAACTAAGGATTATTTTTATTATCAGTTAATCTGCAAATTAGTTTAATGATTAATTGATAGATCTTTTGTTCAATAAATTGTCAGAAAATAGTGGGGGGGAAATGCTTGTCAAATTTCGACTGAGACACTTGAACCAGTAATTAAGTATTTTAACACTGCTGTATTGGTACTTTTACTTAAAGATCTTGTAGCTCTTCCACAACTATCAATGAATCAGTGGTAATAATGAGATGTTATCTAAAAGTTTGTTTTGGCTGAAATCTTTCCTTATGCAACGTAGATGTCTGTCTGTTTCGAGGACATGCAATCAAACCAGGATATGAATCCACCTCATTAACAGTTTATTTTATGGATTAGATTGAGGCGGACCAGGAGCCAACCCAGTGCACCAGTTCTGTCCTGCTGTGCGAAGGATCAAGCAAGTTCAGGGTCTTACGGTTCAACCACAAATAGGTGACGAACAATTGGATATTTTGTAATGCAGTTCACCCCTGATGACACGCAGCCAGTCTATTCACACTGCTGCAAGGTAAATGGCAACAGAGCAGGGCAGCCATATTGATTCATTCAAGGCTATAAATTGAGAACAGCTATAGGCAGCAGGGATCATTTGTTTGTGTCAGTTTTCAACAGTGGAGCCTGAGATTTCCGTCAGAGTGACAACATTTTTCCTTCAAGAGGATAAAGAAGACAAAACATGTTTCTGTAGGATTTTGCTGATCAGCAGCATTATTGCAAAAGGCCTTTAATGTTACATTTCATATCCAAGATGGAAGGTAAGATAAATCATTTTTAACTAAAGATTTGAGCTTTCTGGGGAAGTTGTGTAGCTTTGCAAAAATAATAAAAGAATCAAATTAGCTTTGAATGGGACCAGGTTATTCTGTCCTCTGTAAGAATACAATAGATAACAATAACAATAGATTAAAATTACTGATTTCCATTTGACTATTTAAATGATCCAGAACTTTGAAATGGGAGAAGTAGTAAAGGTTACAGTAAAATACGAAATAAGGAACATTTCCTTTAACAACTTCAACTCTGTAATTTCAGATTTTAAAGAGATTAATGACGTCTCAAAATTTAAAAATACTCCAAGGAGACAGAGACAGGGATTATCTTTCTGCCCAATATGACCGGAGCACATGTTTGTCTTTAAACCCATGTGAGGACCCGACCCTCATTGACATAATGCACTCCCTAGTCCCTTACTGTAACCTTGCCCATCACACCTAAATGCCTAAATGCAACCCTTACCCTAAACCGAACCTAAACCCAATCTAACTTTAACCTTAAAACCAAGTCTTAACCCTCAAATTGGGAGCTACAGTGTGTGGACTTTGTATTTTCTTTACCCCTAAAATTGCCCCTTTAAGTTATAAAAATTGGCCAAAATGTCCTCACAGTGCTTATACCTTATATTTTCAGCTGAAATTGGTTCTCTAAAAGATAGAAAGACACACACATACAACACAGGCATAGGATATTCTGTATAAATATATACACAGATACACTATATATAATTAATATATATCAATTTTAATGTTATATTAAATGTTATTATATTTCATTGATTTCTTGATGCTTTGGTAATATTGCTGTTATTGTGACATTAATGCCAATAAAGCAAATTTGAATTTAATTGAATATAATCTGTACATAACAGGTAATAAAAACAATATAATGAAACAACTAATACAAATATAAAGGTACTTTAACCTTTTAGTTTAAGGTGTTAAACTGATTACTATAAAAATCTTTGTTTCATTGTCACCTGCTGTCTTTGACTTTTTTTTCATTGGACGCAGCAAAATATGATGAGAAATAATATTATATAATAATGCTACTCGCTTAATAACTAATTAATTCAACTTATTTTGTCCCACTTACAGCACTTGTAATTTAAAAAATGGGAGACTGGAACTTCCTTGGTGGGATCTTGGAGGAGGTGCATATCCACTCCACTATGGTGGGTAAGATATGGCTGACCATCCTGTTCATATTTCGGATGCTGGTGCTGGGCGTCGCTGCGGAGGACGTGTGGAACGATGAGCAGTCCGACTTTGTCTGTAATACCGAGCAGCCTGGCTGCCGGAACGTCTGCTACGACCAAGCCTTCCCCATCTCCCTCATCCGCTACTGGGTGCTGCAGGTGATCTTTGTGTCCTCCCCCTCACTGGTCTACATGGGTCACGCCATCTACCAACTGCGAGCACTAGAGAAGGAGCGCCACTGCAAGAAGGTGGCTCTTCGTCGAGAGCTGGAGGCTGTGGACACAGAGCTGGTGGAGGTGCGGAGGAGGATTGAAAAGGAGGTGAGGCAACTGGAGCAGGGGAAGCTCAACAAGGCACCACTGAGGGGTTCTCTATTGTGTACTTATATAGCCCACATTGTTACTCGCTCAGTGGTCGAGGTCAGCTTCATGATGGGCCAGCTCATTCTCTACGGCCACCGCCTGAGCCCTCTGTACAAGTGTGAACGGGAGCCTTGCCCAAACGTTGTGGACTGCTTTGTCTCCAGGCCCACAGAGAAAACTGTTTTCATGATGTTCATGCAAGCCATCGCCTCCATCTCCCTGTTTCTCAGCCTGCTTGAGATCATACACCTGAGTTACAAGAAGATTAAGAAGGGCTTCCTGGACTACTACCCACATCTCAAAGATGACCTTGACGATTATTACGTCAACAAGTCAAAGAAGAACTCAGTTGTGCATCAGGTTTGCATGGGCACGTCTGTGCCTCGCAAGAGTACTATTCCCACAGCACCAAGTGGATACACGTTACTATTGGAGAAGCAGGGCAATGGACCCAATTACCCTCTTCTCAATGCCTCCTCTGCCTTCGTCCCAATACAGGGAGACCCTGGTGCAAAGCCAGAAAGCCACAAGGATAGCAAGGAGGGCATGCCGAGCCCCACAGAGCAAAACAGCAACTCCAACAACACAAGCAGCGAGACCCGATCTCCTCCTGCTGACAAACAGGACGAACCAGAGGAATCGCCCCATGAGGACCTGGTATGTGCAAGCTCTGAGTATCCCACCCTCCCTGTAGCAGACACCTCGTCCTGCACCACACTGTCTGGAATTACAAGGAAGCAAAGGAGGGTCAGTCCACCGTGGAACTGCTCCACAGTAGTAGAGGGGAATGGCTCAGACAGTGGAGATTCCTACCATGGGAACAACAGCATGAAGCTACGTAGCAGCTGTGTCGGCCCCAGAGCGAGAGTGCTCTCCAAATCAGACATTAAGAGACCGAGCAGGTCCCAGAGCCCGGACTCTGCAGGGGAGCTGAGCTCTGTATCTCGACATAGCCGTGAGAGTAACAGCCCCACAGTCTCCTCTCCAAACCGCCGAGTGTCAGCGGCGAGCAGTTCCAGCAGTAGACGAGCTCCAAATGATCTGCAGATATAAACCACAGACTCAATTTCCCAACACTGCAACAGAAACCCCTCAGAAAGCCGTATTTGGTTTCAAGCTAAAGACCAGTGACAAATTAAAGGAAAAAAATCCAACAGTACAGGTCTGAATGCTCGACCCCTACAGTAAGGGGATCTGGTGGCTCTGTTATGCTGTGGGGGGCATTTTGCTGGCATGGTTTGGGTTCACTTGTTCCTTTAGAGTTAATGGTCACTACAAATCAACACAAAGTTGTTGTAACTGAGCACATTTATCCTATGATGAAACATTTCTATCCTGATGGGAGTAGTCTCTTCCAGGATGACAATGCCCCCAATCTATAGAGCACGAGGGGTCACTGAATGGTTTGATGAGTATAAAATGATGTGAATCATATGCTGTGGCCTTCACAGTCACCAGATTTCAACCCAACTGAAAACCTATGGGGGATTTTGGACTGACATGTTAGACCACACTCTTACCACCATGAAAACACTAAATGATGTTCATCCTTCCAGTAAGGTTCAGAGACTGTAGAATCAATGCCAAGGTGCATTGAAGTTCTGGTGACACGTGGTGGCCCAACGCCTTACTAGAACATGTTAGATTGTTTTTTCCTTTTATTTGTCTTCATCTGTATGTGAATACTGTTATATTACCACACACAAAACATTAAACAAGCACAAAAAGCCACTGCGAAGGAGATAAAACCCTTTTCACCGAAGATAATTGAAAAGAATGCACTGTTTTCTGGGCCTGTTACAGGCATCCAAATAGACCTATAATGATTTGGCTGTGTCCAACAGCTCTGTTTGAATGATTAAAAGGAAATGGAAAACTGAACCAAAAATCTATAATGTTGTTTTAGGCAGCTGTTGCTGTTATGTTATGCAACAGGATACTTTTTAATTTAGTGACGCATTCTGAATGAATCTGACCCGTTCCAACTTGTTTGACATTACATCAAATATCCTGCTCTGAATGTGCCTGCCACAATGAAATAAGTGCAAAACATGGTATGACAACCTTTACTTAGCATCTTTAAATGTTCTGTCATCTATCAGACCATTTTTTCCCCCATCAGGCATATGAGCAGCAACCTGTACTTTATTGCTTTTGTATAAAAATATTTTTTTTACTTGATATTCTGTCATGAAATTAATATCAATAAAAATGTCTTACGTTTTGGAGCTTTCTAAAAAATTTATAATTTTTCAAATGAGTCATTATTTCAGATGAGTGGCCGAGTATGTAAGTAGATTTTTTTTGGTTGAAAACAGAGGACCAATTGTACGTTTAGAAAAAGAATTTATTTGTGAGAAAGCAAAACCTGCTCCTTGTTATATAACAAAAATTAACAGTGATTTTGTGCTCACTGTACATCCATTACTATGTAATAAAGATTTACATACTCAAAAAATGTTTCTGTTTAATATTTTCTGACAGCACAAACCCCTCCCTTCTACTCCGCTGCTCCCTCCTCAGGCGATGGTTCATACTGCATCAGCTGAAAAGTTACATTGAGGGCAGAGGTTAGAGAAACAGAGACGGCTCAACATCAGTTCAGAATCAAATATTTTGCCATCATCTCACCTTGTTTCTCAGCTCTTTGTTCTCCTCCATGAGCAGGTTGCACTTCTGCTGTAGATCAGACAGCTCCATGCGAAGAGCCTCAGCATCTGCTGGCTCTGGACCAGATGCTCCAAGGTGAAGCTTTATGAAACTGTGTAGGTGGTTCAGGTCAATGTGTGCTCTCAAGAAAAAAATGACAGTGATGACTCATAGCGGACACTTCAGCAAGGAAAAAAAAAGCTTTGTTTAAGAACAAGCTCCCTGTGAATGACTTTAACATTTGTCCAATGTGCTGAGTGTGTTCAGTGGGATTGAAGACGCTGAACATGGCGGCAACACAGCTGAACACAATCATCTAAACCCCTGTTGAGACTGTGATATTGCAACATTGCTATAAGTAGGTTTCATATTTCACATTGTTGCTCAATTTAGCAGTTAAATTATCTCTCCAGATGATTTCCAGACATTTTAAACATGCCACAAATACTTTCAAAGGGGAGATATCGCAGTCTTATCTGCAACACCAGACAAAGTTCTGACTCTATGGCTATGTAAAGAGTCTCTTGTCTGGAAATCTAACAAAATCTTGAGTTGCTAAAATACATAGTTTCCTGTTTAAACATACAATGCTATCACAAAGCATTACTGAGGTATTTGCAGGGTGTGTTGTACAGGATGTGGTATAAGGTGTTTGCAGTGGCTACCTCTGTTTCTGTTGCCAGGTTATTTTGGGGGCAGCAACAAACCAACCTCAAAAGTCAGGTGCAACATTTCGTTTTACAAGCACCAATTTGTAGGATACAGATAAACTCTGTCACTATATCTTATCAGATGCACCATGTACTGGACATTATAGACCAAACTAAACAGCTAAATGTTTTACTGGCAGTCACGACAATTGGCCGCCGTGCTTTTGTACTTTTTACCAGAGACTATGAACCACAATGGAGATTTCTTCTGTTAAAAGAGAAAAACTGGCTCATAAAAAATACAACATGAAATTTATGACATCTATTTATTGTGACTTAAGTGTCAGTACAGCTGAATATAAAAGAGAAAAGGATACTCCAGTGCATTATTCGGCTTATCAGTCTCTTCATAAAGTGCCACTAAAACTGTAAGAGACAAAAAAAAAAGGTTAGGTAGCAGCACAGCAGGGTTATCAGTGAAAAGTGAGTTAAAGAATGAGTTTAACACCATCGTTTGTAGGGCTGCAACTACTGATTATTTTCATGATTGAATAATTTGTTGAATATTTTCTTAAACAATGACTCACTTGTAGAGATGCAACGCTTAGATGATTAATTGCCACCTACTTTTATACTTGGTTAGTTATTTTGAGTTTTTTTTTAAGAAATACACTAGTGTCCAAATGTTCTGGTCCCAGCATCTCAAACATGAAGATTTTCTAGTTTCTTAATTCCTCTGTAATAGTATACTGAATATCTCTAGTTTACTGACTGTTGTTATCAAAACAAGACGTGTGACATTTTACACAAATATTTTGTAGAACAACTAATTAAATATTCAGTTGTTTGTCATAGAGGCACAAAACACAGAAAATAGTCACATGTAAGAAGAAATTGGAAACAGAAAATGTTGGGATTTTACTTTTTAAAAAACGACCCAAACTCATTCATCAATTATCAAAGTAGTTGCCGTTTAATTTTCTGTAGATCAACTAATCGATTTTTTTGTTTGTTTTAACATTTATTTACTGAATTTTATTTATTTATTTTAAAACAAGGAACATCACAGAAGAATGTAGAAGTCACATATGGGTACAAAAATAAAGTCAGCGTTCTTAAGGTAAAAAATTATATCAGCATATACACACACACCTATTCATATGTATAACAAACATACAGTAACAATAGAAAACTGTATATACTACAACCATTATAGTAACTAAAAAACAAAACAAAACATAAAAAACCCCAGCTCAATTCATCATTTCAAACATCTACTTCAATAAAAATTTTCTCAAGGACATTACAGAAAACTTTCCAAATTTTCCAAAACTAGATAGGTAGGTGGTTTTCCATGAACAGGTTATATATCTTTTAGCTTCTAAAAAAACCCAACAGATATTAAAGTAAGGATCTTTCATTTTTAATGGTCACAAAGTCATTGGGGTAAATATAATGATTCGACTGGCCAGGTCCAACACTTTCTTTCTTTTTACATTTAATGCAAGTATCTGGAATATTTGGGTTAAAGAGGTGCAGCCTACTTGGGGTAATATACTGTTTGCTTATCCATTTGTATTGCAATAACATGCTTTGGACCATTCTTCCTCTGTTAAACTCTGCTGCAAATCTGTTCTTCATATGTTTGGTGATGACTCTCTTGGGTTTACTTACAAACAGGTAATTTCATAAACACACCTGCCCCCTAGAGTTTGAAAATCTTAATGTGAAATCGTCAAGGGTAGACAGAGGGGGAAGTTTCAAACTATTACACTGCCTGGAGTGTATGAATATGAAGCTTCTCAGTTGCAGATATTTAAAGAAATGTTTTGAGGGAACTCCATATATGTGGCCTTAAGTTCCCCAAATGACTAATATATAGAGGAAGTCATTGTCATTATAGAAGTCAGATACTTTAGCTATACCCTGAGATGCCCATGTTTTAAACCCTGTCTGCTCTTCTTGAATAAAAACTGATCATTTGGTAGTCCTTACCAAATATACCAGAGCGCTATGCCAAATGTATTCATGTATTTTTTAAGAGAAGGGTTTTTAGTCTGTAAGATTAGTTTGTTCTTGTTTTCTGAAGGGACTAATCAATATAGCTTTACATGTCAAATACAGCCCATGAGTTGCTTGTTGAATACCCACCACTTGTTATAGTGTCAAGGACTCCAGACTTCTCCAGATATCTTCTAAATTGTTCTCTCTTCGACTCTGAGGCCTGAAACATGACAAAAATATGAGTTAAGTTAGCAGCACACGTCTGACAGGGTTTTAATCTTGCAACAAAAAAAAGTATGTGGCCGGGTCTATATATATAAGATGACATTTTAACAAAAGCAAAGACACTTCAGCTTGTGATGCGTTCACTGACTCGCTAAGTTAGTTAGCACATGCTTGTTTCATAACTTTTCCACACACCTGAAACAGCTACAGTAAAGTAAGCATATAACACCGAATACTTACTCTGTAATGGGCCATGAATGCGACGATGTTTTAATTTAATGTAACCTCTAAAAAACTCAGAACAAGTTAATCAACACGAACTGTTTGCAGCTGGTTTGTTGTGATCTTCAGTCCATAGCAACAACACAGAGGACAGATCCGTTGCCATAACAACACATTCAATTCGTGAGGAAATAACGTCTCTTCCCGACTATCTTTAACTTGTTAGATAAATAACTTTAGAGTGGGGGGAAATAAACTTGAAAGAAGATTCAGTGTTTTGGGATCATTTGAATTATATTTTCCATCGAGCTAATATGGTCGAAAATCAAAAGTCAACCCCTAAAGGAGGTTGGGCCTGTCCTAGGTCAGGTGCCTGAACGTCACATCCTGAGTGCAGATCTGTAAACAATGAGCACTGGTTTCACTGCTTTCACTAGTTTTATCTCTAACATGTTGCAGCCACTCCAGTCGATTTTTAGATCGGCGTTTCCTCAAAAACCCCTCTGGTCATATGACTGTTTTTCTACTCACGCCAGGAGAGAACAACAGCAACACACAATGACTGTGTCATCCTGCCGGCTGTGCTGTGACTTAAATCCTTCCAGTTTGTATCTTTGTCTGATTTAAGGTTTTACTACAAATGGAGCTTTAATTAAGAATCTATACAAGGTAAGCTGTTTTTAAAAATGTACACACTTGTCATAAAACGCATTTAACTAGCTAGTTTACTAATCTGTAACTAGCTACTGTGGCTATTTAAAGTCCCTTGTGGTTTTTTTGTGATAAGACTACGTTAACTCATTGGCATGTATGTTATTTGGCACATTATCACCTAACTCATAATTGGACATTAACAGGAAAAAATAATAGAAATGATAGATTTATGAGAAGTAGGTTACTGCTGATGGTGTTAAACACTTTAGAAAAGTCCCCCAGAATTAATTTCAGCCACGAAAGAGTCCTTTAGGAGTCATGAAATAGGCTTTTTGTGAGGGAAATGTTACACTGTAAACTATTATAAATGAAGAATCCATCTTTTTAGTTGTTTATTAAATCAGATTTTTGCATTTTGTTTTGTGCATTAAGGATTTAGTAAACCAGACAGAAAATGAATCAGCTAAAAATTTAATTGTTGGTAAATTACTTCAAGCATTTTTGGTAAAATTGGCAAATACCTGCCCTTTATAGATACTGGAGCACTGACAACTTTCCAACTTGTGATTGGCATTTTTTCATTCATTAAGTAACTGAAACCCATATTGCACATGATATGAAGTGTGTTTCATGCTGGTAATGTGATTCATTCACAGTACATTACTTATCAAATAAAAAGGTTGGAGAAAAAAAAAAACCTTCCACACAGTAACAGACTATTTTAAACCCAGTTGACCCCAACCTATGAAGCACAGATGGGTAATTTGCTAGGAGAGGATTATAATAACTTAGTTGTTCCACGAATAAGAAATGAATTGAGCCGTTTTACTGAGGATCTCATGATAGACTCACACATACATACTTGGACACTTACTGCTGACACGGGTCACATGGCTCATGGCAAATATAGTATATTTTTGTGGTGCCTCCAAAGCTGTCAAATGTTTTGCTAAGATACACGTAGCACAATATATTAAGGATACATGAAATGTTGGTCAGCTTATTAGTATCTGGCAGTAATTGCTTTAAAATATTTTATTTGTGTCGCAACTCGTGTCAAAATTAAGAACAATATGTCACACTGATGTTATGACAGCTTAATTATGTGTAAATCTACAAGGAACAACCTTTCAAAAAATAACTAAATAATATTAATATCATTTCTGCAGGCCGGTCATGCCACAGCTGGAGTCGCAACAGCAAATCCTCGATCTCTGCTTTTCTTAAGTATAGACCCTGGGACCATCAGAAGTGCTCTGCGTCAGGAGTGCACAGTTCAACCCTTGTCTCATGACAAGGTACGAGGTCAGAAATATATTCAGGGACCCAGACGTGCTTTAAAAAGTGCTCAGAATGATCTTGAAATCAACTCTGAAATAGAAATAGGCAGTGCAGATAGTGCAGTTCTAGTTGGCATGTTCCACCATTATGGATCTAAACCTCATTACTAAAAATATATAAGCATCTGCATAAAGGACCATGTTAATGATATATCTGAATATCTCATGTATCTTCAGGCATTACGCTTCACAGTCTGTTGTGTCGCAGAGTATTAAGAGAGCAAATATAAGCTTATGCACGATATCTGTCTTGGTTAAACAACTTACTTGTAATTATCTGATGGTAATCATATGCGGGAAACCAGACAGACAGGTTACAACAAACAAAGGATTACTGAGTGAGATATATAGCATTATGTGCTCACTCAGACTAAGCCATCATTAGTTCGAGAGCCACAGATGTCGTCTCACACGGACAGTTTTACTACACACTGGCACACAAATTTAAAACAAATGAGGAAAAAAATGATTTAAAATGACTTTTTCCCATTCAGAAATAATTATTAGCATATTTTACACTTCATTTCAGACAAAATACAGTAATCTGCATGTACATACAGACATGTTTGTGTACAGAGAGGTTACAAAACTGTAGGAAGTCATATTGCTTTCATACAAACACACACTTGTGCATCTGGGATCAAAGTTTTGGGACATGGGACACATTTAAGCCTTACATACTGTTCATAATTAGTCTTTATATATATTTTCAGAGCCTCAAATCATTCTTGAATACCTCATCGGTCATTAACAATTTGGTCATTAATCCTTGATGAAGCTTTCAGAGAGCTGAGAGAGTGTATTATTTAGTTTTTAGGTTTTTGTTGATGGAGAAAAAATATTTACAATCTCACTATATAATGGTCAAACGTTATATAGCACTGGAGAACATAAATCTTTCAATTAATGACATTAAATGTGTGTAAACAGTGTTTTTTTGAATAAATATGAGTCAAACACTCAACAAAAATGTGTACAGTTACACCAAAACATTTTCAAAGTTATCAAATTTCTGGCTAAAAGGAAAGTTTTAAGGTGTATCATTAAAAAGTAAAAACATAAAAAATGGGACCCTGAACAGTATGTAAGGGTTAAGACAATATGCATTGACCTGAAATGTGAGACGTACACAGACGGAAGAATACAAGAATGTTTCAGCCACATCTCTCAGACTACAGTGATCATTGAAGGGTCATTCACCACTGTAACTGTTTATTGATGTTATCATCTCAGACCAGCTGCTTCAAGAGGATCTTTGTGACATTCTTGTACTCATGTACTGTGATAACGCTGCAAATCCCCACTGTCATGAGAAAAATTCTCCAAGTCATGGTGTTATGAAACCCAACCTACCCCCCACCAAATGCACCATCATCAAGCCAAAAAAAGTTTATTTTGTCTTGGTTCCTCATTGACATATTTGTCGTAACCCAGGCAGCAGCAGCAGGAGTGACACAGTCACCCAGCAACGCATGTGAGAAATGAAACTCAAAACAGTGACTCAGGCTTTATATCCTGGCATGATAAAACATTTCCACTGTGTATCAGTTCACAGCACTAGTGGGTTGATTTCTTTCCATTCACTTAATTCAGATTTTGGTAACATCATTTCCATTCAGGCTTCTTTTGGTCACAGTTTGGTTAAAACCTTGAAACGCCACATTGAAGATGTTTAAAGCTGAAAACGTGGCCTCAGATCTTTAGATAGTTCTTAATAACATCACATATTTTTGACTAAATAAGAGACAATCAAAGTAAAACAAATCTGTAGGTATCATTTATTCAAACTCAAGACCTCATATCAGTATTTTGGCAGAAAATACTGTGTTTATTTAGGATCCCATCACTTACAGTATTAATCAATCAATTGATCAAACTCTATATATACAGTATAGCACTTTTAATACAAGTCCAATGCAATTCAAAGCACTTTACAAGAGATTGACAAAGATACAAGATGGTAAATATGGATTTGGAAACTAATACACAACTCAGAATAGGTAAAAAGCCACCCCTCCAAAACAAAATAAAAACTTTAAAAAGTTTATTCTGTAAGACAACAATAAAAGATGAGTTAAGATAATAACAAAGTGCAAGCAATAAAAAGAATGTAAATAAAATGATAAAATATTACACAAAATCAAGAGATTATAATAAAATAATAAATAAAATAAAATACAATAAATATTATATAGTTAATCAATAAATTGGGTTTACAATAGTAAAACCATATAAACAGTTTAAAGATCAGTGTTTTCAGATCCTCTAAAAGCTGCTGCAGCAGTTAGTTAAAGCCTCACTGAAAGGTTTTGTTCTGCTTTATTTAATGAGAAGAACCAGAGGATCTGAGGGGCTTTCCTACATAAACCAGAAGCCTTACTTAAAGGTCATCTGGGGGTAAGGCCACGTAGTGCCTTATAAATAATACAATTATTAAAAAATCAATATGGAAACTAACAGGTAACCAGTGTATAGACATTAAAATAGGTTAACTGTGTGCTCTCTTTCTGGTCTTAGTCGTTTTTAAAACCACCTTGGTAAGCTCAGAAATGAACACATATGAAGCTGAGCACACAGCTGGTTATCTAACAAGAATATAACCTTTTTTTTCTTGTTTCCAGGTTTTCCAGGTTCCAGTTCAGTAAGGACGGTTACCAGTACTGAGTCTCATCATCTTTATCATCCCTCTTCTAGGCTCTCCAGTCACTCTCAGCATCAATAACTCTTGTAAGTGCAGTTTTGATCAGACTTGTCCATCATTTTGTGAAATTAGGAAGTGCCATTGTGTGTATGTTTGTATTATATTAACCAGTAGGGCTGCAACCAATGACTATTTTCATTATCAAGTAATCGTTTGGTTTATAAAATATCAGAAAATAGGGAAACATGTCCAAAACTTATGTCTTGTTTTGTCAAACAGACAGTCCAAAAGACAAAACTACTCAGTTTACTGACACAAACAACAAAGAAAAGAAGCAGGAACCAGGAAATGAAACTGAACGAAACGTATATTACCAATTATTTTTCCTAGCAGTCGACAAATCGAGCCCCACACATCAGTATGATCCAGTATTATTAAGCTGCCAGTGTCTGACATCACTGTGGTTTGCTTCACATGTTTTTGTGAAAAGCTGCTGTTTAATCAATATCTGCAGATGTGTCACGTCACTTGACTTATCTTCTGATGTTTACTCGTCTGTCATGTGTTTATCTCACATCCTCCTCCCCCTGTGTGTCAATCGTTCGTCTGTGTTTGTATCTTTTGTCTGTCTGACAGGTTTTTCTTGGATGTCATGGCTCAGTGATATCATTTAGCACACTCAAACCTCCCGGGTCAGCCGGCCACAGCCATGCCGCGACCAAAAGGCTACTCCATCAACTCACCCCCTTCGGACGAGAGTGAAGACAGTGAACCGCTCATCGAGAATGATGAAAGTATGTTTTTATTTGTTACTCGATGTTAAGACTCTCAAGAAGTTCTTTTAATTCTATTTTATTTTAATATAAACACTATAAACAAATCTTTTTCTGTCATAGTGGTTCCTCTAATCACTGCTGATGCTTTATTTATTCCTCTCATCAAGACACAACAATTTCGATGTCTATATTTGGTTGGATGTGTTTCTCGACATCAACACAATCAAAACAGTGTAATTTGCATATAGACCTTTTCTGTAATAACTGCTGTGAAACGTCATGATTTTTGCTTTATTTCTGTAGTTCTGCAAACTGTGTTACAGGTGTGTGTCTGAGATTATGAAGCAAATACTTTACAGAAGTTGTAAACACGTCAGCACCTTATGAGTTAGTGATTACTGGTTATGTTAGCGCTTAATGATGCAGGTGACCGTCAGATTGCTGCAGTTACACTGACGATGCAGTAAAATCACGTGCTGCTGGAGTAAAGATGAGCAAGGCAGAGGACAATGAGGACCCATAAATTAAGGTTTCCTCTATTTCCAGATATTTTTAAAGGAGTATTACACAATTTATAACAAAAATTATTAATAACTGTCAAATTTCAAAGCACAAGAAGGAAACCTTATTCTTCTTCTACTTCTTTTTAATATGATATTGATGATAATACTCTGAAATGTCTAACTATTCAGTAGTAAAGTGAATCTACATTTCCAATTTTATCAGTAATCCGTTTAAAAATTTAAAATTAAAAAATACTTAATATCTACCTATAAATCATAACTAATTTATTTGGTCAAAAATGATCAAATAATGAGTTGTCTTTTTCTGTTTATTAGCATGCCTTACCATGGTTGAAAGCTTCAAGTTATAGAAACACAGCTGAATATTTAGAGTAAAAGAATGAGAGTGGATATCATTAAAAAGTAAAAAGTAATATGTATGAAACAACATGCAGTTAAAATTCACTATTATAATTACTGTATGTTTTATGGTTGACATCATTGTACTGTATGTGAACAGTTCCTCCTCAGTGCTGCTCGGCTCGACTCAATCTGGCCATGCTGATGTTTCTGGGCTTCTCTGTCGTCTACGGCCTCCGTGTCAACCTCAGTGTTGCCATGGTAGCCATGGTGAATAACACCGACCAAGCACCGGGCCAGAACAGCTCCAAGGTCCACGCTTGTCCGCTGCCGTCGGGAAACAGCAGTGACGATTTCATTCAGCCAGACTGGGTAACACTTCATTGTTTGTTTGTTTTTTAAATGTATCCTTTCATTTATTTAAGAATTTTAGTTCATATAGATTAGGTGTGTACAGTTTGGAATAAAATCAGTTTTTGCAGCAGCCAGAAATCAGAAAACATGTTTGTAAGTTCTTTTAATGCACATGTGAAAAAAATAATAATGATAAATAACAATGAAATAGACCTCAAATAAAATAAGAATTAGATATAACCCAATAAAACATAATGTCAACTGATGAAATAAAACTATTTAAAACATGACTACTATAAAAAAAAAGATTAAATGAAATAAGTAATGGTGATGAAATATTCAAATAAAAAGACTAAATATGGAGGTTTTAAGTTTAAAGATATCAACACTCTCTCAGTTCTCAGATTATTGTAATGGCTCAGACCATAAAAACTAAAAGCTGCCTCACCAGAAGTCTTAATCCTGAACTTTGGAACAACTTAAAGACTTGTGCCAAACCACCTGAGGGGCCAGAGTGATTAACACACTGCAAGCATGTCAGAAAACTAGACTCGTTACTTTAACAAATGAATCATTTTTTATTAGCTAATCCAATATTACTATCAATATTTTCTGCTGCTTGTTCATTTAATTAATAATCTAATTTGGAATTATATTTATATTCTTCTGCAAAGTGCAAAAGGTGATATAATAATGAATAACGCTCTTTTATATTGTCCCTAATGGTTTTCATACTTTGTTCAGTATAATTTTGAAACAGACATGAAATTACATCTAATGTAGTATTAAAGGTGCAGTGTGTAGAAATGAGTGGCATCCAGCTGAACGGACTTGACGGAAATGGAATCTAATATTCATAAGTATGTTTTAATTAGTGTAAAATCACCTCAAAATGCTGCAGAATCCTGGATTTTTTATTACCTTGGAATGAGCCCTTTATATCTACATAGGGAGTAGGTCTTCTTCCACTGAGGCCGCCATGTTGCACCACCTTGTTTCTACAGTAGCCCAGAACTGACAAACCAAACACTGGATCTAGAGAAGGCCTTTCACGTTTGTGTAATTTTTGTGGCCTCATAGGTTCTCCTACATGCTTGGAGAGATGCCACTAATGCACCACTAAATGCCAATAAATCTTACACATTGGACCTTTAAAAAGACTTAAATTTAACACAGTGAACCTGCAGAAATTGTGGGGGAAAAAACTGGGACCTGTGGTGTAAATGAGTGCATGATTGAGCTGACCAGGCTGTCTCACTACCTTTCTCCACTTCTTTAATTACTGTGACTATAAATCCTCCCGCTCCAGGTCCCGCAGTACCAGTGGGGCTCAGAGGTTCAGGGCTTGCTGCTGGGGGCGTTCTTCTTTGGCTACCTGTGCACTCAGATCCCGGGGGGTTACCTATCCGGTCGCTACGGAGGGAAGATCTTCCTGGGCTTGGGTGTCCTTGGAACGGCTGCCCTCACCCTGCTCACCCCTCTGGCTGCACAGTGGGGGGTGTACTGGCTATTTGCACTGCGAGTGTTGGAGGGCATTGGGGAGGTAAGAGTGTGCCTAACCCTAACCCTACATTTTGTCTTTATACCTCTAATTTACAGAAGTAATAGACGGATACATACATTTTCTGATAAATCTAATCAGAGACTGGCTTTTATTGAAATATTTGCAGTCGAAACTACTGGCTGACCACAGATATATAAAAGCAGATTATAAAATAGGCTTATTTGATCACTTTTACATGTTATTTATATGATTGTTCAGTAATGTTTCTACTGAATTAATGATTTCTAAAGATTTCCTCTCTTCCACTTAATGGACTAAATAATCAAAATGTTGTGTTTTATTTCTACGATTGAGTAGCATCAATAAAAGTGCTACAAATCCTATTTTTTTTACAAACAAACAAACAAACTCTGCCTTTTGACTTCTCGTGTCATCATTGATACAGTGTCATTTTTATCAGGCCTGGTCTGCTTGATACAGCGTGTTCAGGGCAAAACTGAGAAGAAACTGCAGGAGATGCAAAATAATAATCTATATTTATTAAATTAATTCCATCAAACTTCCCTCATTGGCTGCAATGAATTCAGAACTGTTAGACTGCTGTCAGCACAGCTCAGAGCAGAACAACAGCAGATTATCAATAGATGTGCTGCTCAACACTTCCCTTCAGTTCACAGATATAAATGGTTCATACTCAGTATAACTATTACACCAGAACCTTTGTGTGTTCATGTTCTTGTGCATGGCCGTAGCTACCATTGAGGACACCGAGGTCATGTCCTCGGTATTTTTTTCTTGAAGTTTCGTTTTGTTGTGAAGTGAAAATAGCCGACGAGACAATTATCCTTGCATCAACGGACCGTCATGTGACACGTACTTGCAGATACCGCTGCCATGTCAAAACGAAAGTAGTCGGCTATAGCCAGCGGTGGAGTGAGGCCTTGAAATCCGGTAATTTTTTCACCGGCCCCGGTGTCCCAACTGGTGTCCAATTTAACTGGTTTCCTTACCGAACAGCTCCAGCTGTGTTGTGCTTCCGTCAGCAGATTCGTCACAAATTCACAAATATACACAACATATTACTGGAGATTTTTAAGTAGCAGTTATATAGTGCTCACTTCCAGAAAAAATATTCGCTGCAGTAGATGTTGAACTGCGACTTGAAAATCGCCAGAAATATGTTGTCTACATTTGTGAATTGGAC
Organism: Scomber scombrus; assembly: GCF_963691925.1. Lineage (NCBI taxonomy): Eukaryota > Metazoa > Chordata > Actinopteri > Scombriformes > Scombridae > Scomber > Scomber scombrus. The sequence goes on from NC_084985.1 coordinate 10,998,376, forward strand.
ATGACCCGATTTTGCAAACTGTTCATTCATTGGATGAGCCCTTTTCTCCCTTTCCCAGCAGGCCGTGCTCCATTTCACATTTTAAGAACAAACAAAGAAAATAATATACAATTTTTAAATATACAACCATGGAAGTTGTAGAATACTGAAATAGGAGTTGATTTAATTTGCAAAGTTGGAAGTGATAAGAAATAACTGGAACACAAGAGTGACCATGACTGAGAAATGCACAGCAAAAAAGCGTTTTAAATACATCATGGATTATTTTAACCTTATGTATAATTTGTAGTTTTCTTTTTGACCTCGGTATTTGAAAAATCCTGGCTACGGCCTTGTTCTTGTGTAAATATTGTAGCCAGAAGTTCCGGGGTTTTTTTCAGTGCTGCCATGTTATGGAGCAGCACTGTGCCACACACCCAGCTGTTAAAGATTTAAATGGCTGTTAGAAGTCAGGTTAGGACTGAAATGTGGAATATAGTCACAGATCACAAATTGTCCTTGTTGTACTTAATATATTTTTATGTCAGTGTTGTTATTTTTTTATTTTAATTGTGGTGATGTGGATTTTTATTTTTATTTTAGGATTTTATTGTTAGTTTAGTGTCCAATATCTTGTGTTTTTGGGACCATGTTGGAACATATTGTTTTCATTTTAACATGTTATCACTTGGATTTAGATTTGTGTCTTTAATCCATAAAATAAATTATATCATAAGTAATTAGATACTGTTGATTGTGTCTCCACTCTGTCTCTCTGCCGGTCTGACTGACTGTTCATGTATCCGCAGGGTGTGACGTTCCCGGCCATGATGGCGATGTGGGCTCGTTGGGCTCCTCCGACGGAGCGATCTCGCCTGATGACCCTGTCGGGATCCGGGGCCAACTTCGGGGCCTTTCTGGCTCTTCCGCTCACCGGCTACATCTGCCAAACCCTGGGCTGGCCCGCTGTCTTCTACCTCTGTGGTGAGGGAGGGAAAGACTCACCCTGACACAAACAACAGCACATGCACACATCAGATTGACTGGAAGTTAAATGCTTCCACAGTGGAAGGACGGAGGTGCACACTAGAAAATGTATAAAGTTAATTTATGGATTAATTATATTTATTAAGAAAAATAATACGGAGGACAATTTTTTCTTTCATATTCCTATCTGATATTTGTAGTTTATACACAAAAGAATTACAATTTAAACTTTAGTCAGTCAAGTCAGTTTAACTGCAAAATATGATTATAGCATATAATATTATAGCATTGTTTCTCTTTGTTATATCACTGATAATATCACTACAATACAGATTGGGCTTCATAATGTTCCTCTTTGCTTGATGCACAGCAGTTGACATCAGTCATTTATTGTCAGCATTAAATTCTTGCACAATTCCTTTAATCATTCACCACATGTACAATAAAAAGTCCTCCCTCTCTCTGTTTTCCCTTCAGGGGGCGCTGGTTGCCTCTGGGGCGTCTTTTGGTTTATTTTTGTGTCGGATGACCCTCGCACCCACCGGCGAATCAGCGAAAAGGAGAGAGATTACATCATCAACTCCATCGGACCTCAGGTACACATGAAACATTAAAGGAGACAGCTCGTGATTTTTTTAAACAGCAGTCAGGCCTCCTTCTGAACACTGAAACATTCATCCTGCTCATACAGACCATTAAAGAGATTCCTGCATAAAGCTGTTGGTATCAACAGGAAAATACTGTCAAAGAGAACCAAGGAAGGGTTTTTTTTAACTTTACTATTGGAAACCTACATTGATAATGCATTAAGAAGGGATGCTGTAATGGCCAGAATTAACAGGAGGAAATAAAACCTGTTTTCAATGTTCCCATGAAACTACAAAAGTGTCACTGGTTAAAAAAAATTGTAATTGTTTAACCTCAACTGTACAACTTTAGTAGTGAAATGACAACAAAAGTTAACAGATGAAAAAACATTGTTTGCATTTCCCATTTGTTGATGAGATATAAAACTCATTTTTTTCATAAGTAAACCTCATTGGATAAAAGTAAATGAAACATAACATTTATCAACGCAAAGCATGTTAAAAGTTTGATTATATGACGTCACTTTATGTGGGTTTATTGTATTTCCAAATCATTTTTAAGCTGCCAAGAGGGGGATTTCTGTGATTTTAGGCACTTTGACCTTTAGACAGCTGCACATTGTGCCGCACGCCAGAAAACAAGAAACACGAGGTGTCTCCGATGTACCAGAAACGCACTTTTGTCATTTTTCTTTAAAACTGAGCTGTTCCTCACATCTCTTCTCCTTATGGGAGAATTTTTCTGCTCGCAGTGAATATTATTCTTCAGTTCCTTCCCAGACTTCCTGTTTTCATTTCCCTTATCGTTCTCTCTTTTTCCACATTACGTTCTCTCTTTCTGCTGACCTTTTATTGTCGAGTTGTGTTTTTTAGAGTTGTAGGTAACACTTCTATGCTAAAAAAAACACTAACTTGTAACTGGATTGTGGTAGTTTTCCTATAAGTAGTTTGTGAGTTACATTCTCCCTCAAGCTGACTGTTTCATAGTCTTATTTATTCTATTTGTGTATACTTTAATAATAAAGTAATAATGTGAATATGTGAATGTGTAAGTGTTTTCTCATCTAATCTGAACTGAACCTCCAGGGTACAGGTCATGGCTGGTCACTGCCCTTGCTCTCCATGTTGCTGTCTGTCCCTCTGTGGGCGATCATGATCACCCAAATGTGTGCAAACTGGTCCTACTACACGCTGCTCACCTCCCTGCCCACCTACATGAACAATGTCCTGCACTTTGACATCAAATCGGTGAGGTTTGGATTCATTTGTTCCTGTTTCATGTTCAAACAGTTAAAGTTAAGTTAGTGATCACCTAAGTCATCAACAAATCCTCTCCTGAATATACAAACTCGGGACATCAGCTCTAAAGACACCCCTCTCTCTTTCTCACTCTCTCTCTCTCTCTCTCTCTCCCTCTCTCCCTCTCTCTCTCTCTCTCTCTCTCTCTCTGCAGAATGGCTTCCTCTCCGCTCTGCCCTACCTGGGTGCATGGTTTTTCTCCATAGCATCAGGCGTCATAGCAGACACACTCATCGAGAAGAATATGTTGAGCATCACCAGCGTACGCAAGAGCTTTACACTCATAGGCAAGAGAAGTTTTCCCCTCAGATCCTTTTTGTGTGTGTGTGTCATGTGTGCCCCTGTGTCCAAATGCTGTCACTGTCAGAGGGCCAGAGGGATCCAGGTTTTGAGAAAGTTAAGTCTTTAAGTATGTGGACATTTTTGTTTTGGCTCTGTTCTCCAGCACATTGGACTTTAAATGAAACAATGACTGGTTTGTGTGCTGACTTTCAACTTTAAAGGATAGGGTCACAATTTTTTAAGTTTGTCTTAAAACAACAGTCAGGTGTCCATATGAACAGTGAAAAAGGTTTTCTTCACTGTAATCATTCCTCCTGTTCATACTGACTATTAAAAGATCTCCTTCAAATGTGCTTTCAATGCAAGTGATAGGGACCAAAATCCACAGTGTGTCCATACAAAAATGCATTTAAAAGTTTATCTGAAGCTTATATGAAACTTTAGCAGTCTGAGTTTGTCATATCATGTGGATATCTGCAACATTTACAGTCTTTATAGCATCAAATCTGCTTTCAGTGTGTCCACAAAATGTATCTAAATGCCACATGTAGTTTTTATAGCATCAAATTCCCTCTTTGTGTTTCCCTGTTGAGCTGCTGTGGAAATATAGTAACAAAAAGAGGGACTTTGGCACTAAAAAATACTTGTAATGTTGAAAGATATCACTCATTTGGATGGTTGAAGCCTCATATTTAGATTTAAATACATTTTTAAATACATTTTTACACAGATGGAGGACTGTGGATTTTGTCGTCCATCACTTACATTGTATGTGTATCATGAAGGGATCTTCTAATCATAATGAACAGGAGGAATGATAACAGCAAGAAAAACAGGTTTCAATGTTCAGTGGAAAAATTGTAAACTCACCATTACTTCTCTCTGTTGGCTTATTACTGACTTTGCAGATAAAGGTTGTATGTGGAAATTAGACTGAAGTTCTTCTTACAGTTTCGTACAAAATGTAAGAACTTATTCGGTCACTGAAGAGAAGAAGAGAAGAAGAGAAGTTTGACTGAACTGTGATACATGGCTCAGGTTTTGAATGGAATAATGCTGCCCTCATCTGGTTTGAATTCATTTCGTTCATGACACAAATATCCAGATACACACTCAGTGAACAGAGTGAATAGACAATAATTGTTATGTATATTTAAATTCATCATGGCCCAGGATGAACAAATAATCATCACCAAAAACACAATTTAGTTTTTCTGTAGGTACGCTTCCCTTCACACATCTATCTCTCTCTGCAGGTTTGCTGCCGGCTTCAGGTTTCCTCGTGGCTGTGAGCTTCTCCGGCTGCAGCCACATCCTGGCCGTCACCTTCCTCACGCTCTGCACAACCATAGGAGGGATCAGCGCCTCCGGAGTCTACTTGAACCAGATAGACATCGCTCCTCGGTGCGTTTTAACGGCCACACACTTTTCTCTCCTCAGAAATGTAGTCATTTATTCAGACCAGGGCTGCAACTAATCGTTATTTTGCACATCAGGTGAAAATGTTTCGTCTGGAAAATGCAGAAATATGGTAAATGGTATAAACACATTTTGATTATACAAGGCAGCTTTATTTATATAGAGCATTTCATACACAGGGGTAACTCAATGTGCTTTACATGAAAACACAATTTTAAACAGTAAAAATTGGAAACATTACAACATACAATTTAAAAACAAGAAAACCCAATTATAATAAAAAGAAAACAGTAAAGAAGAATAAAAAGAGAGCAAGAAAATAAAAAGCTAGACTGAAATAGAGCAGCGTAAAATAATGATTTGCATTAAAATAATTAAAAGAACATCGACTGCAAATAAAAAAGTGTTACCCACAGATTATGATACCCGGCAGCTGTAACACAGTGTGTAATTTCATGCAAAGTAATGATATATTTGAGGCCAGTAAACAATGTAAGATCACACACTTCCCCCCTCATTTCACTGTCTCTGTGTTTTGAGATTACGAACATGTTTTCTTTCCCCCACAGATACGCAGGATTTCTTCTGGGAATCACAAACACATTCGGGACCATTCCTGGCGTCGTTGCACCGATCGTTACAGGACATTTTACTGCAGATGTAAGTCTCTAAAGCTGAAGTTTAGTCACTCAAATCGCTCGTTACCAAACAGGTTTGATTGCCGGTATCATGTAACAAGACCACATGAGCGCTATGTGAGGTGAGGCTTTGGATAACAGAAGGTCACACACAGACAGAGCTTATTCTTTTAGTTTTTAGTGTAACTTTCCTTTTTTCATTCGAACTGTTCTGACCTCCAGGTTAAAGAAGCGTGACGTCATTCTGGGAATTAATGATGTCACAAATCTGTATAGACCGTTAAAACTGACTCATCAAATAAGATATAAACCTAGATTTTAAGTTTGAGGGAAAGACAAATTATGTTGAATGTGCTCGTACTTACTCACAGCTGAGCTCCCCTCCATTTGATCTGACTTTCTTTTTCTTCTGTGGTTATTAGCACACTCTGGATGGCTGGAGAAAGGTGTTCTGGGTAGCTGCTGTGATCAACGCCATCGGTGCGCTCTTCTTCACCATATTTGGCAGCGGAAAGATCCAACCGTGGGCCATCACTGAGGAGGACAGAGTAGAGGCAGAGAAACAGAGGAGCAGGTCCATCTCAACATAAACTATGAACACATGCAACAGCTTTAAAATACAGACGCACAGCTGCATATATTTAACCCCACAGTTAAACTGAAAACAGACAAAGATATTTAGAAGTCTGCTTTCGTAAACTGATGTATGAATTATAGGAAAATATGCAGTATTCACACTTAAACATGAAGAGTGTGAGTGGTTAGTCTCCACACAAACATACTGTTCATCAAAAGAGAAAAACATATCATCATATCAGTGGACCAGGATAGTTTTAAATAAGTGAATTTCTACTTTTTTTTATCAATAACTTTTATATTTTGCTTCTGGTTTTTTAAAAGTTTTAATGCCTCATTTTTACAGTAATTGCAGCAAAAAAAAAGAACTTTTCTACATCAAAATCACATTTTTACGTTTAATGTTAACGTAGGTTTTGGTGAGGTTAACGTGGTTTCTGACATATGAAGTGGACAGATTTACTTTTAACAATGGTAAGAAATGTCATAGCTGCTGCATGGACACTCACTGCCTCTATCAATCAGGAAACTGTGATTACTTTTTACTATTGTCACATAGGTACAGTCAAAGGTACAACTCTTTTCATACGTAATATACGGGCTATACAGTGTCTCAGGTTAGATCAAATCAGTTTGTGTTAATCTTTTTCGTGTATTTTAGAGCCTTTTTTTTTAACTGTGAATGAAATGGGACCGACTAGTTTATAAGCTAAACACTTTACAGAAGAGGATTTCAGAGTGCTACTAACCACATGCATTTTAGATGATTTGTTTATAGCTGTATATGTTTTCATAACATTTGTACAGAACAAAACAAAGCACTTTTTTACATACTAGAAATATACCAAAAGGCCTTATATTTGATAAGAGTGCCAACAATTTGTGCAACATACTTTTCTTTTTTTTTTTTTAGTGAATGGTTTTATCCAGTTATCCGTTACAAAGCTCATTTCAGGTGTTTTATATCTATAAAACCAAAGCAGCTTCAGATGCCTGGATTTCAACATTTATAGTAGACTTTTATGTTTGTTTTAGTTTCTAAGAAATTTGTGAATTTGCACTGTTTTCGGTTGTTCATTTCACAACAAGTTATCATTTTCTATGCAATACGGGGACTATGAAACTAACTAACTGTAAACATACAGTACGTCAAAGTGCACAGTGATGTTGATAAAGTGCAGTATTATGTCTTTAAACGGATGCAATAACTTATTTTTATTTCTCCGTGCATTTGGAAAATGGGTTATGTTTGTGTGTTGCTTTATCTCATATTGTGAGAAAAATAGTTGTTTTACTGAACAAAAAATGAAATTATTGGTATATAAGTGGACGCACATTTTTACAATTTTAGTCAGTATATTTGTGTGTGTGTTTGTATACTGTAGACTTCTTTACTGTTGTATTGAGGTAAAGTCTCTGTCTCTGCATGATGACCCAGGGTTGCAGACTTCTGTGTCATATCATGAGTAAAAATGATAATCAGGATGCTGAGACACAAAGGAACTACATTTATATTTAGTTGAGTTTGTTTTTTACCCCTTCACAACATTATTGACTGTCTGCAGAGGTCGTAAATCTCTCTGGGTAAACACACAGATTTGTTTTTCTGGTCTTGCTCAACTCTCTTCTGGCTGTTGGGATATTCTCAGAAGCCACCACCACAAATGAGTTTTCCCAGCTTTATTTAAACACAATCCGCAATAAATGCCTCATAAACAAACAGATGAGTTTCAAGACTGCTTAATTTCACACAAAATGCCACTCAAAATACACCCACTAGATGGCGCAAGGAAATCAATATTAGCAGTGAGAAGCCTGAAAAACATAAAGAGAGAGTGAAATACCACAAATATTTCTAAAGTAAAAGTAATCTATAGTAGCTGTAGCTTTGCATTAAAACATAAATATTGGTTTTAGTCTTTAATGCCCAGTTATTGATGATTATATGGTGTTTTATACTACTGACATAAATAAATATGTTAGATTTTTTGAAGTTATATTCTCATAAAAGCAATTATTTAGGCTACACTTATCCATTAAACCTATTAAGATGGCTTTGTCTAAAAACATACCAGATAATATTCATTTATTTCTCATTAATAATAATATTTAGGATTCAAAAGTCATAAGTGAAGTAGATAAAAACACCGACATTTTATATACTTTACTTACTTTTTCTTTATTTATTTTTTTATTAGTGACATTTGTCCTCTGAGTGTATTTTAACATTTTAACACTGCAGTGGGTGTCACAGTTTGCTGAGTGGGTGTTTTTCTAGTTACCAGGATGTTGTTAGAGCTTGCATCAGATTTTCTATGAATGACCCGGATCTTCATGGAGCAGAAGCCGGTGTGGTGTTACGGGCTTTCTCGTCCCCCTTCCAGTCACGTCACGTTATTCACATGCACGTCCGTTTCAACAGCTACAGAGTAATACAAACAGCTCGTTTTTCTCTTACGAGCCGCTATTATAAAGATTAGGTTTATGAGCGTTAGCCTAGATTCGTTTTTATTAACGAAAGTTTGACCCTGTTGAGATTGTTTGTGTTTTACTTATTTATAATACACATATCGTGGAAATACTCCTCTAGCAGCAGGACATATCTGAAGAATAAATTATTCAAGCACAGTAAAGACGACCATAAAACATGGAAGGTCTTAATTCGGCTCATAGAAAGTCATTACAGCTACCAACATTATATGACATTTAAAACAGTAAAATGGATATAGTTTGTTTTAAGATTATTTGATTGATATCACATATAAAATGACAGGCCTTGTAGGACTGCTCTCACTTACTCATGACAGTGAATTTACCAAGGTTGTTTTTTTCTATCAGTTTAACACTGAAATGCAATAATCCTTAAAGGATGGGTTGAGAAGTTGTCCAGTCTTTCTTTAAAACAACAATCAGGTTAACAAATGAACATTGAAACATCATTTTCTTGTTGTAATCATCCCTCCTGTTCATACTGACCATTAAACAATCCCTTTATAATGTATTTACAGTGTAAGTAATGGGGGCTTAATCTACAGTCCTGTGCAAAAAATGTATTGAGATGTTTATATGAAGCTAATATGAAGCTTCAGTCATCCAAATGAGTAGATATCTTTCAGCATTACAGTCTTCTTAGTGCCAAAGTCCCTCTCTTTGTAACTATTCTTCCACCACAGCTCAACAGGGACACACAAAGAGGAAATTTGATGCTAAAAAGACTACATGTGGCATTTAGGTATATTTTGTGGACACACTAAAAGCAGATTTGAAGAAGACCTTTCGTCTTGAACCTCAGTCTCTCCCGAGTTTTTGCTTTGCTGTTACGACATACCTAAGTGAAGGAAAAGTGACGCAAGAGCAGTTTCATTTTTTATTAATGCTGATAATCAGGTCATAGAAGCTTTAACAATGTCATAACAGGTTCCTGAAGTAGGATGTTTGTTTAGCTAAAAATAAAGATTGAACTGGCATTTTCTTAATTTATAGTGGATTATCAGTATTCAACACTAATGCTATGTGTCTCAGTGGGATTAACAGACCCACAGCAGCTATATTATGGAAGCAGCCCAGGCTTTCTGGACAAAGAAAAAACTCCTTAAAATGGAAGAAACCTTGGAGGAGGCAATTCAAATTCACATCCCCCTCCTGGGCTAACTGAGAGGCGCAATCAGAGCCGTAGGTGGACAAATGAAATATCCAGCCGCTCCAAAAGTGGGGACCAAGACTCGCAGCAAGCAGCTACCTAATGTGAAGGCAGTGATACGTATGTGACAAACATTTCTTAACACAGGGTGTGAAACAAATGTCCAAACACACCAAAAGGACTTTGCAAGTGTGAACTGGGAGTGTTTGCAAGTGTGGGTGTGGGTGTGTGGGGGGGCGCAGCGGCCAACTGGAGATGTGGGACTAGCTATGTGTTGCAAATGTACTCTATTTGCATTAACTGTCCCCCTGGCTCTGATTGTATTAGCATAAAATGAGTTGACATTGCAATTTAGATTGAGTTACCTTAAACTCTGCCTGCATGTATATGAATGCCAGAGCCGGGGGATTTTCTGAATGTTGGCCTTTTTTTCCCTTTTTCTTTCTCAGCCCACACAGACAAGTCGTGTTCCTAAAAAACTGGCAAAGAAAAATTACTCTGATGCACCAGGAATAAGTTGATGCTACAATATGAGGTTTAACTGGAATCTATCTATCTTTTTTAATGTATATCCATCTATACTATAGGGGCAGTGGTGTACTGGTGTTCATGGTTTGGTCATGGCTCCTTATTTCCATTTGAGGGAAAACGTACAACATACACTAATACTTCAGACCTGCGCTTCCCAACCTGTTTACCTTATAGGTTAAATTCACTATTATTCAAGACTGTCTTAATACAACAGTCAGGTACCCATATGAACATTGAAACAGGTTTTTATCTTGCTGTAATCATTTCTCCTGTTCATACTGATCATTACAACCATATCAGTGGTGGGGTACAAAATCCAAAAGTCCTCGCTTTGACTAAAAATGTGAGCTAGTCAAATAAAGTGTATATCTTCCACAGTTAGTCTTTTTAGCATCAAATTTGTATCTCAGTGTTTTCCTGTTCAGCTGCAGAGATTTTGGCACCACAAAGATTGCAAATAATTTGGACGACTGAAGCTTCATATTAGCACCGAATAAGCCTTTGAATACATTTTTGCACAGAAAAAGGGGTTTGGTTTTGTCCCCATCACTTACGTTGAAACTGCATTCTATATATCTGTTCTAATAAACAACATGTTTTTCTCAGTCAATAGTTAAAATGTTCAGTTCTCCTCTGTTGCCATAACCACCACTCACACCCCATGATTCATCACTGACGTCCGCCGACTGACTGCCCGCCTGCCCGTTGAATCACACAGAGACACACATGCAGTAGCTCCATCTCTTTCTCTCTCTCTCTCTTTCCTGCCCTCCTGTTCTAGTCAGGTCCTGAAATAAAAGCACAGCTGTTGTACTTCGTGCTGATCAGTCATCAGATCATTACGAGCTGAATTTAAAGCACTGTATTGGCACACAGACATACACAGACTTAGTCTACATGTGTATGTGTTTTAGTCGCGCTAGCATCGTAGCTGTAAGGAGCAGTCAGTCAGTCTGTCCACCACGTTGGTCTGGACTGAAATATCTCAACAATTGGATGAATTGACATGAAATCTTGTACAGACATTCATGGTTCCCAGAGGATGTATGCTAATCACTTTGGTGATCACCTGACTCTTCCTCAAGTGCAGTAGTTGAAAGTAACATTTACTCAAGTAGAAATTTGATGTAGTTGTACTTTACTGGAGCAGGCCTATTTTTAATTCATGCTACCTTTTACTTCCATTGTACTACATCTCAGAGAGAAATATTGTGCTTTCTACCCCACATTTATTGATTTTTTTGTAGGAGCCCGACCCCTAGGTTGGGAACCACTGGACTAAACTAGCTAACTGCATATAAAGTAGTTCAAACTAGCTCCAACTCCAGCAGCTACAACAGTAATGTGCAGCTTACACACTGATGCTTTAATATTAATAATCTAATGATGTCTTATAATATCTAAGTCAGAGGGACCAAACCACTCTTTTAGTACAATACATTACATTTAGCGGATAATACTGGTGTACTTTTACTTTAGTGGGATTTTTCATGCAGGATTGTTATTTGTTATGGTGTTGGTATTTTTACTGAGGTGAATCATCTGAGTACTTCTCAGGTGCTATTATTGTACATGAATTTTGCACACAGTCAAGTAGTTTCTGTTTAATTAGTAAACATTAACATGCTAACACACTAAACCAGGAGCGTCAAACTCATCTTAGTTCAGGGGCCACATACAGCCCGATTTGATCTCTTTCTCTCTCTCTCTCTCTCTCGCCATCTTTCTCCCTATACATACATACAGTATATATATATATATACACATACACAAACACACACACATATATATATATATATAACTTTACTATAATAAACCATCTATTGATAAAGCAGATGAACAGCCTGTGATGTCTGAAGAAAAATTAGTGCAGTTTCAACAATCTTATGCCTCAGATTATTTTTGCACAGAAGCTTCTGATTGCCGGCCAATATCTGAATGGCTTAAATATGACCACGATATGTATTCATTGTTTTTGTTTTTCTGGTCAGGGTGGGGGAAAAAACGTCTGAAGCAGCAGAAAAATTGGAATTACTTTTCTGCAGTTGTCACACTTTCCAAACTTATCCAGACTGGACCCCTTGGCAGGCCTGTTATGGCCCACGTGCTGTATGTTTGGCATGTCCCACCTGCCATACATTAACATGCTAGTATTGTTTTGTGAACATGTTAGCGTGCTGACCTTAGCATTTAGTTCAAAGCACTATTGTCTGCAGCCTCACAAAGCTGGTAGCTTGGCTGTAGACTTTTAGTCCGGCTGCTTAACAGGTCTGTGTGAAATGTGCAGCATGTTTTTAGTGAATCAGAGGTTGTGACATGCTGAGTTCAATGATGACCATGACAGGTATGTAGCCTGGTTGACTGTGTTTTGTCCAGCCGGTCTCACAGCTAAAGCCACTTTCCTCCACACACACTAGTAAAACAGGTCAAGTTCCTCTCTTTGTCACCCTGAACGCTGAGTCAAACCATGGTAACCTGCCAAGTTTCACTGCTCCACCCAACTACCCTCTGTAGGCTGGAAAACTGTCACGATGGTGGCTATGGTAACCCTAGATGCGCGAAACTCTCGCGAGACTGTGCTCTCCAAACTTATAACATGTGAACGTTTCAAAAATAATAACGTTTTATGGTGTGACAGCGCTGTGTTAAGGTCTGGTTAGGTTTGCACAAAAAATCACTCGGCTAGGGCCAGGGAAGGGCTCGGGTTAAAATGATCAGTTTAAACGTGGTGACTGTTAAACACTTGCAAGTCTCGCGAGAGTTTCGCAAATTGTAGGGTTACCTTCTAGAAATGACCCCCCTATCCTCAGCCGTCCCAGTCTCTCCATTCTCCTTTCCAGGGGTGGGTGAAGTACTAAAATCCTCTACTTAGGTAAACATATAAATACCACAATGTAAAAAATACTTAATTACGAGGAAAGGCCATTTATTTAAAATCCTTTTTAAGTGAAAGCTATATAATTAAGTCGATAATTCAATTTGACAAACTGCATTTTTTAATGTACATGACTATGACTAGGTATACTACTACTTGTTCAACTGAGCATGTATATATATTATTTTTTAACAACAGTATCAAACTTTGATGAAAATTATCACTCAACACCAATATTACTCTTGTATTCTTTACTACTGTTGCTGTTACTTATTATTTATTGTTTTTTATTCTTTTTTATTGATGCTCTTCTGTTTTTACTGTCCACTTTGCTGCTGCAGTAATGTAAATTTCCCAACCGTGGAACTTATAAAGGAATATCTTATCTTAAGTATTACAAACTAAATTTAATAAAGTACCCAAGCAAAAGAACTCAGAAGAATAAATATTGATGATGCTGGAGGTGGAGCTAACTGAACTACTGTGTAGTTATATTTTCAGTGATAGACTTGAATGTGTTTGATATCTATGTACCTGACAAAAAGCCAATTTGGGCTTGAAAAGTACTTTTTCTGATGTAATAAAACTGAAATGTTATAGGAAGAGGTTGACTGTGTTGGAAGTCAGAAATTACAGTTTTTAGACACAGCACTAGTATTTATGGTATGTTTAAACATGAGGGCAGCAGGGAGAGTTGATATATTTAAAAGCAAATCAAAACCTACCTTTTTAATCTGGCTTTCAATTGAACTTTATTTATTTAATAATCTGTCTTTTATGTTGTATTTTAGCCTGTTTTACTACTTGGACTATTCTTTTTATGCTATTTTATTTCCTGAGTGTTTTCCTCTTCATAACCCACCTTTTATGTCTGGTTTCACTTCATTACTTTCACTCTTAGTTGTTTTATTGTTTTATTTTCCTCTTATCTTTTTTTTCCTTTTAATACCCCTCCTACATTTCTGGATTTACTCACTTTATTCTATAGTGACTTTATTTTATTCTTTCTTTATTATACATTTTTTTATATCTTTGTTAATCTTTTATTACTTTTTATTTCATTTGGGTATTCTTAATTTCTAAATGTTTATCCTACTGATGGTGTTTCTTCGCTGCAGATTCATGAGAGTTATGATGGCATTTTTTCTCAGTTCATGTTTGTTAATTTGACTATGTAAAGCACTTTGTATTACATTACGATATATGAAAAATGCTATGATTGATTATGGTGATTTATGTCACAGGACATATTGGTGAACGTTATGTAAAGAATATTGGAGTCAATCTAAGGCACCTTCATGATGAGAGAAAAAGAGCTTAAAACGTTTGGTAAATAAAGCTTGGTGTAACGGGGCAGAGTTGTGCAACGTGTTTACTACTGATGGACCCGCTGTGAAATGTCACACTCAAGTTGCGTCTGTTCGGATCAAAGAAAGACAGTTTAAAAGCACCATGCTGCTTCTGCTGTGCTGTAGCAAATCAGTAATTTACACTGTCATACTGGTGCCAATTTTAACTGGCTCAGACCACATTTTTAAGCCTCTAGTTATGAATTGCAGTTGCTCAACAACAGTAAGAGTTGAATGTCAAGAAATGCGAAAAAGTATATAAGTGAACAATAGGTGTGGTTTTTCATCAATTGTTCATGACTAGTCTTGCCAGGTTATATAATGATAATTCAAAGAGAAGTTCATTTGCATGTCTGTAAAAGCATGTTGCAGGGATTTCTTACAAGATATTTACCAGCAGATGAAAGCACACCTCTGGTAATTTTTTTCTCACTTTTTTGCAAGTTGCCACTCCCTCTTCGGCCCCCAGTCTTCTTTTCTCTTCCCTCGTGTCCCCATATCTCAGCCCAGCACGCCTTGTCTTCCCCCACCTTTCAGCCCCTTCGCTCTGCTTCCCACTTCGCCATTGGATCTGCTGAGTGAAAGCAGCAGCTGCCAAATTGAAGTGGCTGTTACCTGAACTGGACGGAGAGCAAAGGGATTTGATGTGTGTGTGTGTGTGTGTGTGTGTGTGTGTGTGTGTGTGTGTGTGTGTGTGTGTGTGTGTGTGTGTGTGTGTGTGTGTGTGTGTGAATTTCTGTGTTTGTGTGTGTGTACTAGAAGATGCCATCTGCCTCTATACTGGGCAACATGCCACACTGATGGAGGAAGAGGCAGAATCTGACCTTCTGACCCACAAGCAGCATCCCAGTAGCAAAAAAAGGCCTATTTCTTAGGTTTATCCCCTTATTTTAAGCTGACAATTTGCAGTGGACAGCTTTAAAATGTGAATATGTGTAAATCTGAAGGAGTCTGAAGTCCAGAAAAATTGATCCAAATTTCCCCAAATGATTCATTAAGTTATGTCTAATAACCCAAATTGGGTGGAAATATTCACTAATGTTGGCTCCTTTATATGATGAGAAAACTTTTGAGCAATCAGGACATACCAGTTTTCTTTTGGTTGCTCATTTTAATTTCCCACCCTTTTTTATGGTTGTAAAGTAGCCAGGATAACCCACACCCCAAGAACATTGTCTTTAATTCAATCAAACACTTGTATGCATCTCTTGTGAATGTAAATAACCAGGTGATAAGGTGTCCTGAAAACAGCGTGACTTTGTCTTTTCACCGTCTGTCCCTCTGTTTGAATGCAAATCTCATTCGGATTTAGATAATCTTGTCAAGCGGTCGGGTCGTCCCAGTATTACCAGTGGGAGGTGGTGGGAGGAGGGGACTAATGGGTTAGGTCTTGTATGTACTGTAAATGAATGAAACAACTCTTGAATTAGAAATTTCTGATTAGAAAAGTTTTTTTCTATCTCTATTAAAAAAATAATAATCAAAAGCCAGTCGACTGTTTGCAGAAACACAAAACCAGTGAATGATGAATTAAAACCTGATATTTTTCTATGTATGTGTCATCAAGAAATATTGTGTCCCATGTTTTGTGCCTCTGCTTTTGTTTTTAATACAACTTGATGTAACATTATTATTACACATGTTCTGCTTAGCTACTGAATAGCAATTGTGTAAATCTCTATCTGCTTAAAATGGAAAAAATGTCCGTATTCCCATCATATTCATAGATGTGTGTGTGTATATATATATATATATATATATATATATATATATATATATATATATAGATATATATCTCATTACTTATTACATACATCTTATTATTATTAAATAGCTAATAAATAACTAATCATACCTAAGAAACACGTAACAATAATTAAGACAGTGAGGCAGCAGCAGTTAAACATCTAACCACTGCTAAATAAAATAAATATTTCTGAAGATTTATTTGTTGATATTCTGTGTAAAATACAATGACAGGCATTAAACTTGAGTCAAAATCATTGTATGTGTAAATATATATTTATCCAATTAAGATAATTATAATTCTGATCTTTTTAAACTGTATTCTGTATATTTTATGGCATTAATCTCGAGTGAATCTTTGTATTTTTTCCACCAGAAAGTAAAAACAACTACCAGAGAAATCAGTGTTCCCATCATCAATGAAGGTCAAGGGAATATTTTAATCTACTTCAGCAACAGGTTCAATTGTGTGCTTTTTTAATACACTACATCTGTGCATCATCATCTTTACTTTAGTATTTTTAAAAGAGGTTTTAAATGTTTCTATTGACTCAATCTCAACCCCTGGTGGGACCCATGTGTGAAGCATCATGCATGTTTCAGGCGGTTCATCCGGTGGCGTGCTGACGTTTTTTGCAGGAATGTGTGTGATTTGCGGGGTTTGCACCGGGGTGGGTGACGGGTAGTCAGGCCGCCTCCCATTTGGTATAAAACCTCCCAGACCAGCCCTTGTCTTCCTCTTTCTGTTACCTGGCTAGGGGCAGCAGCTTTGGCCGTGAAAACCCAGAAACACCGGTAAGTTCTGCTTTAATTCATCAACTAGATTAGAGAGCTGGATTCAGGCCTTCAATTAAACCCCTCTCAAGTTCAACCTGTGGAGAACTTTTATCGGATATATCACTTTTATCTCTGCTAAAGTTTCCTTCGTGTTATGTAAGTTGAACACTTCACACCGACCTGTGGATTTTATGAACGATTTAACCGGGAAATCTTAACTAGCAGCGACCACTTTGGCAAATGTAATTTGATTGATGTGAGAGCCTTTTTTGTGTGATGTCGAGTTCTTTTTAGGAGGTTATTTTTTGTATTGCTTAAGTTTTTTTGAACAAAAGATTTGAATGCGGAGAGGAAAGGATGTTGGGGGAGAGAGGGTGAACAAAGGGAAAGCAGAGATCCGAGGATGCTGCAAAGGCATTTTGTCCTCTCTGCCTTCCCTGGAACAAACTCTTACTATTTAGTAACAGGTGTTGGGAGTCTGGATAGGATAGCTCCTGAATATTTGGAGATAGATGTAACTTTATCCGACGTGGCCCATTGAGTAACACGTGTCTCGCCTGGCCTGGGGCCGACTGAGGCCTAGCAGCAGCAGCAGCCTGCTAGCGGCTACTAGTCGTAATGGTTACCGCCGAGTGACAATATTGAATATATTCATATGAAATTACTCGATTGATGATGTGATATGTGAGCTTTGTGTATATACACTTATAGTATAAACCACTGAGATTAGACTAAGCCCAGTTGAAGATGTGTTCACTCTCGCTGCGTTATTTTAAGGTTAGTTGCTCATTTGTTACCGAGGCGAGTAGGTTAATAGAAAAAAGAGATGCTAATGTGTTTTATTTATTATCTTTGTGACAGAAACTACAACAATGGGAAAGGAAAAGGTCCACATCAACATCGTGGTCATTGGCCATGTCGACTCCGGCAAATCCACCTCCACCGGTCATCTGATCTACAAATGCGGTGGTATCGACAAGAGAACCATCGAGAAGTTCGAGAAGGAAGCCGCTGAGGTGAGAAGATAAAAAATAATAAAAAATGAAATCAGTCTTATCTCTTTTCGCAACCCGCTAGTTATGTCCAAGATGGCGGCGTCAGCGTGCCCTACTCGGAGCGACGCTGCTGTCCGGCGTGGCGGTGTGCGCGCACGCTGGGTGGGGCTTAAAACGCGCCGATGACGGTGCACTTCGTTCAGCAGAGGCCTCCAGCTGGTGGGCGAAGACAAAATGCTTAATTCACAATATATATCCCACAGTTAAACAAGTATAATGTAAATATTAGAGGGGGGGGGCTGGCTAAAAGAAATCCCCATTTCTTTTATTGGAGACAAATGGTAAAGTGAACTATAACATGCGTGTACTAATTGGTATGATCAAATCTGCTGTCATACATGACACTTTATCTGTAGTGGCAGCTGCCCCCATCCATGTCTGACTGAAAGGGAAGGTTTCTTGTCATGCAGTAGACCCACTATTTATTTTAACATGACAATTACCAGTGGGAAGATTGACCCATGAAAACTTAATAAAAAAATCAAAGCTGAAGCTACAGTTTGACTTTGTTTATATACATTTCAGTTATACACTAAAGCTCAGTGATGTCATAAAATTGCACAAAGCAACTATTTGTAGTTCTGGTAATAAATTAAACCTGATTTTATAAATGTGTCCTTCGACAGATGGGCAAGGGCTCCTTCAAGTACGCCTGGGTGCTGGACAAACTGAAGGCCGAGCGTGAGCGTGGTATCACCATTGACATTGCTCTGTGGAAGTTCGAGACCGCCAGGTATTACGTGACCATCATTGATGCCCCTGGACACAGGGACTTCATCAAGAACATGATCACTGGTACCTCTCAGGTAAGCATGTTAATACATTGCAGCATTGAAGTCTAAATTGACTTTGCATTTGCTTCGGTGTATTAAAATTGAAATGTAATCCCAATTTTAGGCTGACTGCGCTGTGCTGATCGTTGCTGCTGGTGTTGGTGAGTTTGAGGCTGGTATCTCCAAGAACGGCCAGACCCGTGAGCACGCCCTGCTGGCCTTCACCCTCGGTGTGAAGCAGCTCATCGTTGGCGTCAACAAGATGGACTCCACTGAGCCCCCATACAGCCAGGCCCGTTTCGAGGAGATCACCAAGGAAGTGAGCACCTACATCAAGAAGATCGGTTACAACCCCGCCACCGTTGCCTTTGTCCCCATCTCTGGATGGCACGGAGACAACATGCTGGAGGGCAGTGACAAGGTGAGATGACTACATTTGATGCCCCTGTTAAGCTTGTTTTAACCTGATTGGGAACATGGATTTGACTGTAAATCTTGAATCTGTTTGTAGATGAGCTGGTTCAAGGGATGGAAAGTTGAGCGCAAGGAGGGCAATGCCAGCGGAACCACTCTGCTGGAGGCTCTGGATGCCATTGTGCCACCTTCCCGCCCCACCGACAAGCCCCTTCGTCTGCCCCTGCAGGACGTCTACAAAATCGGCGGTAAGGACTGATTAACGTCATACTACAACATGCAAGAGTTCCAGCACATAAACGGTTGTTACTTGTCTCCTGAGTACTAAAAATTCTTGATTTTCTTTCAGGTATTGGAACTGTACCCGTCGGCCGTGTTGAGACTGGTCTCCTGAAGCCCGGTATGGTCGTCACTTTCGCTCCCCCCAACCTGACCACTGAGGTGAAGTCTGTGGAGATGCACCACGAGTCTCTGCCTGAGGCCGTCCCCGGTGACAACGTTGGCTTCAACGTTAAGAACGTGTCCGTCAAGGAAATCCGTCGTGGATACGTTGCTGGTGACAGCAAGAACGACCCACCCAAGGCTGCTAGCAGCTTCAACGCTCAGGTTGGTGTTAGCAACTTAAAGCAATTGCTTCTACTTATGAGCCAAGTGGCATTGGGCTTATCTCTAACTCAAAATGTGTCAACAGGTCATCATCCTGAACCACCCTGGCCAGATCAATGAGGGTTATGCCCCCGTTCTGGACTGCCACACTGCTCACATTGCCTGCAAGTTCAAGGAGCTCATCGAGAAGATCGACCGTCGTTCCGGCAAGAAGCTTGAGGACAACCCCAAGTTTGTCAAGTCTGGAGATGCCGCCATTGTCAAACTGATCCCACAGAAGCCAATGGTTGTGGAGCCCTTCTCCAACTACGCTCCCCTTGGTTAGTTTTGTACATGATCAATATACACTAGAAATGCATAAGCTTGATCAGCATTGGCAGAACAAAATCCTAAAACATGGTCAAGGGAACTTGCTAACATTTGCTCACCCCTCTGTATTTCCAGGTCGTTTCGCCGTGCGTGACATGAGGCAGACCGTGGCTGTCGGTGTCATCAAGGCTGTTGATACCAAGGAAATTTCCGGAAAGACAACCAAGGCTGCAGAGAAGGCCTCCAAGAAGAAATGAATGGTCGTGCAGGACATCCAGCAACGAGATGTGTGTAGGCAGCAGTGGGCCACCCCATTATCTTCTCCCCACCCTGGATCATCATTTCTGAGGCAGAGCTCTCTACTTAAGGACTGGCTTATGCTGATTAAAACCCATCGCAAAAGTTTTCGCAGGAAAAAAGAACTATGTGGCATTGTCACTTACCCGAATCACAAGACAGTGCCTCTTCTCAGTTAAGTTTAAGTTGGAAATGGTATAGAACTGCATCTTGATGATAAAATGTCACAAATTTGATTGGAAAGAAAGCTGCTGGTAACTAATAAAATAAATGTCTTTGAAAAAATTGACATAGCTTGTCTTGATCCTTATGTTGTGTAGTTGCTGTAGCTTTTGGCTGTTACAGGGAGCCTCTGTCCTGTGCTGCAGCTGTTTTTTTTGAGCATGCTATCTGAGTCTGGTGATGCATTTGTCATCCAATCGCATAGGATAGGAGTTCTGCCAGCCCAGCCAATGGCACCCCTTATTTTAGTCTGACAGCAGTGAGAGCATGCACAGCCCTCCCTCTCCCCTGGTTCGGTATAAAAACTCTGGACGGGTCACATTCTGTCCTTTTTTACCTCCGCTCTAAATCAGGGGACTTCTAGGTTGCTGGGCACAGGTTAGTGATATATCATCTTTTAAATCCATCTTCCAAAGCTAAGCTCGGAACTGCATGTTTTAAACAAAAGGAGGTACGATACAGTGTTCAAGGTATAAACATTGGAATGAGTATTTTTAGACTGAGCTAGAAAAATGTCTGTAGACCAAAATCATGCTGTTTTGTCTTTTTAGTGAGGTAACTTAAAAAGGTAAAAATAACATGCCTGCTCACCTTATTTGTATGAATGTCTTTTCCAAACTTTGTATAGCATGTGTTCATCTATTCGGCTTCTTAATGAGACGACATATCCCTGGATATTCACGTTAATAAGGAACAATTGCTGTGAACTTCAACTATAAATGACTTGCCAGATTTTTTTTCTTTTTCTGCCAGTCATGGTAGTGCTGTGCTTTCGGGAACGCGCATCCATCCGCCCTTAGTGCTGTCTTTATGGTGTGTGCGCGCGCATGAGACAGTTGATAACATGGCGGCTTTGCGCTCCCGACGCAACATGGAGGGCGAAGAATAACCGGCGCAGAGCGAGCACATGGCGCGTGACTCATCAGTGTGGTTTTTGCTAGCGGCGTGCACGAGCGCCGAACGTGTGACATTAGTTTAAGGGAACCATTAAAGATACTAGAATCCTAACCTATTGAGGTTTTTTTTTTTTAGCAGCATTATTAATTCTAGAATCCTAACGTTCTTTTTAAAGAAGCATTAATGATTCTAGAATCCTTTCGTAGTTTTGTTTTTAAAAGAGAACCATGGATTATTCTAGAATCAAAATGTCATTTGAGCTGAATAAAGCAGTTTAGATTAACTCAAACGTACAGCTACATTATAAAGGACTAATTTGCTCGCCTGTATGTGGTTAGCTGGCCGTTCACACCTCAACCGCTGTTATGACGAGGTGGCAATAAATCATAACACATTCACAACATATGAACTATTCGCCAAAATGACTTACATTTAATCAACGTCAAGCACCTCGCTGGGCTTGCCACCTCCTTTTGGAAACACGTTTGAACATGCCATATTTAATTAGAAAAGGCTACATGACTGTTCCCCTATGTTATTTTATAACCAGTAAGTCGAAATGGGAAAGGAAAAGATCCACATCAACATCGTGGTCATTGGCCATGTCGACTCCGGCAAGTCAACCACCACCGGCCACCTGATCTACAAGTGCGGTGGTATCGACAAGAGAACCATCGAGAAGTTTGAGAAGGAAGCCGCTGAGGTCGGTTGGTATATAAAGACACACGTTTAATGCTTTCAACAAATGACACGATAATGACACAAGACAATAACGCCATTGGGGCACAGTGTGTGAAACGGGTGTGGTGGAGAGAAATGCTCACTGATATTAGTTGGTGAAAACTGCCACCTACTGTTGTGAAACATGTACTGTCCTAATTACTTAGAGCAGGACAACAGGCAGATTTTGCAGTATAGTCAATTATAAATCAGGGAGAGATGTTTACCAAAAAAAACAGATCACATAACTAGATCACAAAAAATACAACTAATAAAGTATAAAATTTGCTTGCAGTTTCATAAACTGATAGATGCATAAAAGTCTTTCCACACGAATTGAAAAAAGTGTGAAATTGTTGATTTATAAATGTGATAGCTGATTAAAAAAAGGTTGTATACAGTCAAATCATTGTGTACTGTATTTATCACTGAGTTATTAAAAAAACACACATACAAGTTGCATTTAATCTGTCCAGGTTTAATCTAGGTATTCCAAAAGCTTCAAATAGCAATGAAAACATTATTCCCATGTAATTATTCCCTCATGGATACTTAATTAGTGAATAAATATTGAATAGAAAGTTATGTAAAAGACAAATTGGAAGCTGTAACTGAGTCATTCATTTCAATAAGATCACTATTAAAAAAATCAGCCATATTACTAACTATAAAATAACACACATTTCTGCCTATCTGATAGCTGAATACTGGTGTAAATAGTAGCATAAATTAAAGACAAATGAGGTGATTGGACTAAATGCTCTTGAAAAGATAGACACTTTTTTAAAGTGTATTGATTAGCAGTTTCAAACAAAGTATATTAACAGAAAAGAATGAGCTTCAAAAGTTTAAAAAAAATGTAGCTGGACAATAAACCTTGAATAGTTTTTGTGTATTGACAGTATAGTAAATGTTGAATATTGAATCTTACTTGTGTTAAGTATCTTCTGATTAGATACTTAACTATCTAAATCATATGAATATTATGTTTCCCCTGAGCTGTGACAGAGGAACCTGATGAGCACCTACTCCATGCAATGTGATGTGAACAGGCTGTGCTATATACAGTGAGCGCCTATTTAAAAACTTCTTCTATGGCAAAGGAAAGGGTGGTTGGTGACATTTGGTATTTCTATGAGGTTAACAAGCCAACAGGTCTCATTAAAAGGTGTTTGATTACATTAGTCCCATAAGAAGACTAATATCAGTACTATTGGTAAGGTTTTCTAACTGATTCATCCTTTTTCTCCATTATATTTGGCTCTATTTGTGTTGTTTTAACATGCCTGGGCCAATAGATGGGTAAGGGCTCCTTCAAGTACGCCTGGGTGCTGGACAAACTGAAGGCTGAGCGTGAGCGTGGTATCACCATTGACATTGCTCTGTGGAAGTTTGAGACCGCCAGGTATTACGTGACCATCATTGATGCCCCTGGACACAGGGACTTCATCAAGAACATGATCACTGGTACCTCTCAGGTAAAGGCACACCTTTAAAGCTGTTGTCTACACACTCATCACTTTAGAAATAAAAATAAAATAAAATCAAAAATCCCTGTTTAGGCTGACTGCGCTGTGCTGATCGTTGCTGCTGGTGTTGGTGAGTTTGAGGCTGGTATCTCCAAGAACGGCCAGACCCGTGAGCACGCCCTGCTGGCCTTCACCCTCGGTGTGAAGCAGCTCATCGTTGGCGTCAACAAGATGGACTCCACCGAGCCTCCATACAGCCAGAAGCGTTTTGAGGAGATCACCAAGGAAGTGAGCACCTACATCAAGAAGATCGGCTACAACCCCGCCACTGTTGCCTTTGTCCCCATCTCTGGATGGCACGGAGACAACATGCTGGAGGCCAGTGAAAAGGTGAGGGGCTTATTACATGCTGAGCTCATATTGTAGTTGCTGTCTTGATCAGATTCAGTCATGCTGCAAAACAGAGGCTCATCTCCTTTTCATCTTTGTCCCCTGTGTTTCTGTATCTGCCCTCCTCCTGCCTCCCTCAATTTCAGATGGGCTGGTTCAAGGGCTGGAAGATCGAGCGCAAGGAGGGTGGTGCTACTGGTACTACCCTGCTGGAGGCTCTGGACTCTATTATGCCCCCCAGCCGTCCCACCGACAAGCCCCTACGTCTGCCCCTGCAGGACGTCTACAAGATTGGCGGTAAGGAGAGAGAGATCCCCAATGGGTAAACTCATTTGCCATTAAAACCACTCGTACAGACAGCAAACAATAAGCATTTCATTCACAGTACACAACAAATAAAAAACACTATAGAGCCATTTGATCTAATGTATACAAAGAAAATCAAATTAGTTTAATGAATTAGTTAACTGAAGAGCATATTGGAAACATATTGCTTCATGCTCTCCCTCAGGTATTGGAACTGTCCCCGTCGGCCGTGTTGAGACCGGTATCCTGAAGCCCGGTATGGTCGTCACCTTTTCTCCTCCCAACCTGACCACTGAGGTGAAGTCTGTGGAGATGCACCACGAGACTCTGACTGAGGCCGTCCCCGGTGACAACGTTGGCTTCAACATCAAGAATGTGTCAGTCAAGGAGATCCGTCGTGGCAACGTGGCTGGCGACAGCAAGAACGACCCACCCATCCAGGCTGAAAGCTTCACCGCTCAGGTGAGTCCCAGGAGACAGAAAGAAGAAAAGAAGGATCAAGTCATAACAGAACTTCATATTATTTTATGGTGTCATCAGGATTGCATTACAAACTATAGATGTGAGGCTTGAGAGCTTGTTAAGCCATCTAAATGCCTTACTAAATATCAACACCTGGCACCTAAATATCACAATTTCTACCAGCAATTTAACTATTTCATGTACTTTTGGAGTCTACATCCAGATCTTAAATTAACCTCCTCGTCTCTCTATGTGCAGGTCATCATCCTGAACCACCCCGGCCAGATCTCCCAGGGTTACGCCCCCGTGCTGGATTGCCACACCGCTCACATTGCCTGCAAGTTCAGCGAGCTCAAGGAGAAGATCGACCGTCGTTCCGGCAAGAAGCTTGAGGATAACCCCAAGGCTCTGAAGTCCGGAGACGCCGCCATCATCATGATGTCGCCTGGAAAACCCATGTGTGTTGAGAGCTTCTCCCAGTACCCCCCACTGGGTGAGTAAAACGCCGTTTTCCCTTTTTTAATACAAGGGGTTAGTTAGACTTTATTTTACAGCTGTACTGATAAATACTGAAAATCCCATAAGGAATTATCACCGGACTCTACAGCTCTGTTACGCTTTTTTGCGTCTTTCAGCACATTGTTTCGGTTTTCTAGCTCACAACTTACATCAGCCTCATTTCCGACAGCAGCAGGAACCTTTTTTCTGTGAAAAAGCTCAAAATAGCTCAGATAAACTTTAAGTATGCTGTCCTGCAAAAAAATGACATCAAATGAATTGTAATGTTTGCTTTCTGGGTGTTTATCCTGTCAATTGTTTTCTAAACATATTGGATGTAATATGCCAAAGTTAAGTCCTACTCCTCAGTGCAAAAAAGTCAATTCATTTCACTTTAAGTACCCTGCAGATATAATTCCATATGTTGCGTTCCCCCCAAAAAAACATAACACATTTGATATGTTTGAATGTTGCTTAGATTATTCAAATCATTTGCTGGTGTTTATTTGATCCTATGATTTATTATTCAAATTACACAGTTTGTGCTTTGTTAATAACATTTATCAGTTTACTCCTTCATAAAGAAAAACATTTATTTAGTATTCTATCAAGCTTTTAATGATTAATCAGTAATTATTTGTTAGCTGAGGTGGTTTAATCAACATTTTTATATCATGACTGATTTTAGATCAAATCAACCATATAACCCTGTTTTACTTTCTAGTGGTACATTTGTGCTTAGTTACAATACACTGTATTCTCCCCAGTTCCACCTTAAACACTGAGATTACTCAAGTCAAAAGTATTTTTTAAACTGATCACTGTTCTTATTTTTAATTATGACTGATTCTGATATTTTTATGCTTATTTATTATTAAAAACTGCTTCTTATGGACTTTCATTGATGTCCATCTCCCAGGTCGCTTTGCTGTGCGTGACATGAGGCAGACAGTTGCTGTCGGTGTCATCAAGTCTGTCGAGAAGAAGCTCCCCTCCGGTGGAAAGGTCACTAAGTCTGCACAGAAGGCTGAAAAGAAAAAATGAATTCTCATGCAGGACGTCGAACACAAAGTCACGTCTCAGCAGCAGCGGGCCGCCCCATCCCCTCTTCTCCCCTGCCACCCAGCGTCGTCTTCTCTGAGGCAGAGCTCTCTACTCAAGGACTGGCTTATGCTGATTAAAACCCATCGGAAAAGTTTCCGCAGGAAAGGAAGGCCTGTGCCTTTTAGGGATAATTGTGATCATAATTAGGATGAAACCAAAACAATAAAAACCTCAAACATTGCCAAATGAAGACATTTCTGTTCTTGTGTTTCATTGCAAAAGGTCATTAACTGCAAACTACAGCAAACACACATAAAACACAACAGAACACATTTCAAATACAACTGCTCAACAAGGTCCAGTGTTGGGAGAAATACTTAGATCCTTTACTTAAAGTACCAGTAAAAGTACCAGTACAACAATGTAAAAATTCTCCATTACAAGTAAAAGTCCTGTGTGAAAAATCCTACTTAAGTAAAAATGCAAAAGTATCAGTAGCTAAATATAGTTAAAGTATTACAGTAAAAGTAGTGGTTTGGTCCCTCTGACTGATATATTATTATATATGACATCATTAGATTATTAATACTGAAGCATCAGTGTTAGAGCAGCATGTGACTGTTGTAGCTGCTGGAGGTGGAGCTAGTTTACACTACTTTATATACAGTTAGCTAGTTTAGTCCAGTGGTTCCCAACCTAGGGGTGGGGCCCCTCCAAAGGGTCAGCAGATAAATGTGAGGAGTCTTGAGATGATTAATGGGAAAGGAAAGAAGAAAAACAAAGTTCTGATACACAAATGTTTTCTGTTTTTTGGATTTTTTCTCTAATCTTTGATTTTTGGTGAAATATTGAATATTTATTGAAATTAAACAATGTGAGAAGTTTAGAGGGGAAATTCACTATTTGGTGGAGCCGTTAACAACTCATCTGAAATGTGACCCTGACTAAACACTGATTTAACACTACATTAAAAGACAAAAAGGTCAGAAACCACTGGTTTCACTTTTTAACAATGTGTTGTATTTTAAAAGCTTGTTATAATATCAATTGTGTCAAATCTTCATCTGAAAAGTAACTAAAGCTGTCAGATAAATGTAGTGGAGTACAAAGTACAATATTTCCCTCTGAAACAATGGAGTGGAAATATAAAGTAGCATCAAATGGAAATACTCAGGTAAAGTAGAAGTACCTCAAAATTGCATCAGTACCGTACAGTATATGAATAAATATATGAAGTTACTTTACACCATTACCATCTGATGTAAGTGTGAAGGAAAACTAGAGACAAGAAACAAAAATCAGTTGCATACATTTACATTTTTAGGTCATAAACACATTCACACCATATAACATAAATCAGTGAAGGCCTAGTGGCAGACAGATGAACTGCCCATGAATGAAACTTGGTTACAACCACCACCTACTGTTAAAAGATCTGTACTGTCTTATAATTTAATTACACAACAAATATTTCTGTTAAAGTTTGTTGCAGCTCTATTTTTTTTTTTTTTGACATTCACTGAAAATGTTAATGTGTGAAGGATAATTAGAGTTCGGACAAAAGCCTGTAAAACTCATGTTGAACCTTTTGCTCAAAAACTAAACATTCTCATTGGATTCTTTCTCATACTCGAACAGAGATTGTTTCCCCTTTCAAAACAGAAAATAAACATCCAATTAAGTGAATTATACACTAGATTACTGTGATAATCCTGTTTGCTCAGGCTGTTATCACGTCATTTCAATGATATTATCATAAATGGGAGTTATATGGTTCAGTTACAAGAGAAAACCATGTAAGCAACTTGGAATTGAACAAGGAAACTATAAAATAAGGAAGGTTTCTTTGTTAAACACCAGGATGTTTTACACTTTGGTGTTGCTAAATTTGAATGCTTATTCTTTTGAAGCAGGATGCACACAGGTGGAACTAGTCGGTCCAGTATATATGGGAGTGAACTTGACAAGAAACATAGTTCCTTGACTGTCATTATCATTATCACGAGTCGAATTGTGTAACTTGCGGCCTTTTACTGGAAAGTGTTTGTTAAATGAATTAAGAGGTTTATGTTCATGGTGGAGGATGAGGAGGAGGAGGAGGAGGGTGGGGGTGTAAGATTACAGGTATCATTTCAGGGAAACAGAAAGTAAAGGTAGAGTCAGTGGATCGAGCTGGAGAGGACAGACTGCTGTATACACAATACATCCATCTTTGCCATTTACAACAACAGCTTCTCCATCGCAGGTAAGTTCAACCACTTGAATGTTGTTTGAATTAACAGATAAACAGATTTAACTAATAGTACCAGAGACCATTAGACACATAGATGATTTGAATTGGACACTGATCTAATGGTTTCAGTTATATCTCAAGTGGATGTGATGTTTCCTATCCGTAGTTTAGTTTGTATGTAATGGACTGTAAAGGTTTCCATTGTTGGATGTACTGAATTACAATTAATTCATTTACATTCTGGTACGACGACTACTGCTCACAGTGGCTTTGTAAAGGTTTCCTCTGGTTTGCGATGGGTTTGGTCACAGACTGTTTAAAGCAAGTTCTTTTACAGTTAGAAATAATTATGTTTGTACTAACCTACAGGGCCAAAAACATTAAAGAAACCTGTGTTGAAACCATATTTTCATAAAGCCAGAGCTATCCTGCTTTCAATTTAAATGACTTTTTTTAACATTTTAGTCGGCTTATTGTGGCCTAAGAAAACATTATGAAGCCCAACAGTGTTAAGAAGAGAAAAATAAGTGGTATCATAATCAATATCAGGACAGAAAGTGTCATTTGGGCATCACTAGTTTCCACTGAGCAATTCAACTTTCCTATAAAAGATATTAACAGTCACTTCAAACAGGGGCCCTGCCCTGTTTGTATTGGTACTTTATATAACATTCATTTGACTATCATGTTTGTCCAAATATGGTTTATAATAACTGATAATTGATCCATGAAAACAAAACACCAATAACCATAGCACGTTATGGACGGAGAGGACAGAGACGTGAGCCTCAGCGAGGACACCAGAGGAAGGTCAAGTCCTCACCGGTCCACATCAGTGAGACAACGGCAGAGAGTTCAGCAACCATCAGGTGATGCTGCAGTCAAACTTTACTGAAGAATTTTGTTTCTGGCATTTAAACAGCGTCTTAGTCTCATCCTTTTATGTGTCACCTGGCAGTGGAGGGATCCTGTGAAGACGAGAAGTCGGTCTCCGTCTGCCCAAAGCTGACCAACTGGATCAAGCTGAACGCTAAAGACCTCAAGATCCGGCTGACAGACCGGCGGTGGGCTGCAGAGGTGGTCAACGACTTCCGTGAGAATTTGCTGAGGTTCCTGAAGAACAATGACGATCAACCTTTCTTCCAGTCAGCCGAATTCCTCACGTCTGGCAGCTACTTTGAGAAGGTTAAGGTGAGGATGGTGTTAACAGTGACACTGATTTTTCATTTTCACTTTGGATCAGATTTACTCACAAATAGAAACTAATAAAAAAAATCTCATAGAAGATTACAACATGAATTTATCTTTACTGTAGGCACACATAGGAAGCATTGTCTGCTGCCTGCCTGATGATTGTGGGGGAAAAAACAACTACATTTAATAGATGTAAGAGGCCAGATATTATATAATCAGTCAATTCAGTCAAGTAATTTAATTTATGAGTAAATATTGGAAACAACACAAAATAACGATCGGTTAATTTTACATGTAAGAGTTAATAAATACCTCGAGCGAACCTCTTTGCCATAATGAAATCAGGTTACTGTAAATCTGTTAAAGGGTTAGTTCACCCAAATGACTTACTTACCTTAAAGAGGTACTCAACCATGCAGATAGTATTGAGTTGATTTTAAATTAATTTTAGAAGCAACCTCAATAAAATAGAGATTAATGGAATTATTTGTTGTGTTAATGGAATTTTAAAAAGCACATATATATTTAGAAATCCCGCAGCAGCATTTATTTCCAGAAACGGTGTAACTCTGGATTTATGGACAGACTTAAAAAAACCATCTTGCTGTTGATTTTTCCATGAGAACCTGTCACATAAAGTCCAGTTTACCTCCATTATATTGGGGTTACAGCAGAAATCTCAACTATGACTATCTCAAAATCTCAGCATGTAAAAATAAACATATTTGCATAGTTGGATACCACTAGGGGAAAGTGAAAAAATAAGGTTGTTGTGTTTTTTTGTGGCGAAGTGTTTTAATGTGAAGGCCATGAACCACAACATCTCTGATTTGTGTCCAGCTGTGGATCGATGAAGGCACAGTGGTGGACAGATGAACTGCCCATAAATGTAACTTGGTTACAATCACCACCTACTGTTAAAAGATGTGTACTGTCTCTTATAATTTAATTACACAGCAAATATTTCTGTTGTTGCAGCTCAATTTTTTTTCACATTCACTGAAAAATTTGAATGTGTGAAGGATAACTAGAGGTGGGACAAAAGTGATAAAATAACATAATAAGATTGTAATTTTTTAATGCCTCTGTTTTATTTTTCAGTGGAAGTTTTTTCAGCACTAATACAACTTTTTCCAATACAAAGTGTTCCAATGCCAATGTTTCCTTTTTTAATTCAGGCTTTGTTTTCAATGCCGAAGTTTAACTGTCGCTGTTCTGGCCCCATAAGATAACAAAGTCATGCTGAACACCTCAATCAAAGAATAAAAATTCTCATTGGATTCTTTCTCATACTGGAACAGAGATTGTTTCCCCTTTCAAAGCAGAAAGTAAACATTTGATCCAGTGAACTATACACTATTCCTGTGATAATCCTGTTTGCTCAGGCTGTTATCACGTCATTTCAATGATATTCTCATAGATGGCAGTTATATAGTTCAATTACAAGAGATAAGCACATAATCAACCTGGAATTGAACAAGGACACTATAAAAGAAGGAAGGATTGTTTTTTGTGTCCAGATGTGGACCTGTCATCTCTATACTATCGACCGTCTATAAAAGGCATAAACGTTCCTCAATAATAAATATGTATATTTTTTGTGATTTGGGTGAATTGACCTTTTAATCTTCTCAACCCTTCTGGCTTAAATTTTCTAAGTGTTGCACCCAATGATCTGTGCTGCTGGATTATTCTAGTTTCCTAATTTCATAAGTGAAGTGAAAATGATGAGTACTAGCGCTCTCAACTCACTATGAGGACAATTAAAATAGGGGAAAACAGTGAAATTAAGAGATAGTGAGAATTAAGTATCTGTCCGGTTTTAAAGACATTATGTGTTATTTGATTCCTGCGTCAGATCCACAGTCCCGATGAGTTTGACATGATGCTGAAGCTTCCGGTTCCTTCACGCCTCAAGATGACAAAGCTTGACAGCGGCCTGTTCTACCAGATCGATCTGGCACGGTCCACCAGGACCCCCATACGGGCCTTTGTTTTGGAGAATGAGCTCACTCTCTCATCAAGCAAGATCCTGAGCGAGATGTTCCGCCTTGTCCGCAAGTTCCTCAAGACCTATCAAGGTTCGACTGCCAACTTTCGTCTCAGTTGGTATTTTGTTGTTTGTATCAATCGTCTTTGTTCACTGCAGAGCCATCCTGACAATTATCTGACATTTAACTCATCTTATATCTAACATCATATATTTAAAAAAGCTTTTTCTTGATTCATTGCACATCCAGTGCCTGATCCACGCTGTCGCTGGGAGGTGAACAGAAAGCGACCCAATTGCCCGGCAGTGACTTTGTCTCTGTACAAAACCGGGGACAAAAGCGACGAGCTGATCTCTGTGGATGTGGTTCCTGCTCTGGAGGTAAATCATGTTAACTTTTCATCTTTGTCATTACAAACTATAATATTAAACTCTACATTTTGCTGATGATACTGTACTTTTTCAGAGGATTCATTTTGAATGCGTAACTTTTACTTGTGATTTCTACTTAAAAGAAACGTCAAGGATCTAAATACTTGTTCCACTCCTGGTATTATTAATAGTAATAGTAGCTCTCATAATACTAACAGTAATAGTGGTAATGTTAGCAGTAGTAGCAGACAAAGTGATATCAGTATTAGCAGTTATCATGACAACAATAGAAGCAGGATTAGTTCATACTAATAGAGATAGTAATAGTGACAGTATTGTTGTTGTTAGATAATTATTGACCTACTCTGACATATTATTTTGTCCATGTTCCTGTCTGGAGGTTCATCCCTCACAGGGCTGGCCACTTGCTGTTCGTAACGGCCCTGATGTGGAGAACTGGCTGGGGAAAAAGTTTCGCCAGGAAATCAAAACTTTGCCCTGTTTCTTCGTACCAAAGAGGCTCAAAGGTCGAAAACTCACAGAGGAAGCAAAAGGTGAGAGGAATTTATCACCATTTATGTGTGATTTAAATCACTACACAACCACAGTGTGAGTGTATGTATGTATGTTTTTTTTGTGTTTCTCTTACAGAGAGTTGGAGGATTTCTTTCTCTCTCATTGAAAAGAAAATCATCACGCTCCATGGCAACAAGAAAACGTGCTGTGAGAGTAACGCCACCAAATGCTGCCGGTGAGAATCTGAACTATATGATTCACACATGAATTTATTGTCCAAGTCATTTTATTATCTGTAAGAACTTGGTATCATCTTTTATTGAGAGGACAATTCCTGTCAGCAGGAAACACCCATAATTGAAGCATTGCCAGTTATGGGTTATCACCAATATGTGCATGCTGTCAGACGCTGCTATACAGACATAAACCTTTTATTTTCTCAGTTTAGAGTTTTTCATTTCAGTAAATATCAATTTTAGTCAAGTCAAAGTTTTGCAAAATGATAAAATCATCTGTATTAATGGAGTATTTTTTTCCGTTTTTTTAAAGTGACATAGTACACCCCAAGAAAAAACTAAACATTTGTGTCAGGTTGTATCATTGCATGTTGAGTTAACATAGTGCATTCATCTTTTTTCTTGTTTTTATATTTTTTCTATAAACTGAATTAATCCATAATAATTTTTAGCCATTTTGACAGTTGTGGCCATCTTATATTGCAGCTACTTCTTAGTAAATGATTTCAAAGCAGTTACTCTAAATATTCTTAATTTATATTTTGGAAAAAATAATTTTAATTATTTGAGGGATTTTTTTATTTAATGTTTTGTCTCGCAGTAAGCAGTGCCTAATGCTGCTCAAGTCTCTGATTGCGGGCCTGAAACAACGTTTCCCCAAAGAGCTGGATGACCTCTGCTCATACCACGGCAAGACCGCCTTCCTCAACACCCTGTCCATCAGGTACCCATCATTATTAAAGAATGGAAATGATAGCAGTAGTAGCTGTTGTAGAGGGATTATAAGTACATGTTTTAGTTTTAGTGTCAGTACTCACAGTGTGGATGTCGTAGTGTTGGTACCACTAGGAATAGCTGTAATAGTAGTATAATACTAGATGTAATACTGATAGACTATTAGTGGTAACATTGGTTGTGATTGTAGCGGTAGTAGTGGAAATAGTAAAACGTGTTGGCACAGAAGTATTCATAGTAGGTTTAGCAGGTGAAATAATAAATCAGTTAGTTGATTAGTTGATCGACAGAAAATGAATCAACAACATCTAAATAACTGATCAATCATTTAAGACATTAGCCAAATGTTCTCTAGTCCCAAATTCCCAAATATGATGATTTTTTGTTTTCTATATAATTGTAAATTGTATATTTAGTCTATGGTCAGCCTAAACAAACAATTTAAAGATATCACCTGGGGCTCTGAGAAAATGTGATGGACATTTTTTATTATTTTCTGACATTTTAAAGACTTTAATGGGGGAAAAAATCAACTGACGAGTTAATAATAAAATAATCATTATTTGCAGTCTTAGCTATTAATGTTTGGATTGATATTAGAAGTTATGGTTTTTGAGAATGGTAATAGTGGTTGTGGTAGTAGTAGTAGTTGTAATACTGTGGTACCTACTGCAGAAATCTGCCACTATTTCTCTTCCACTTATTCAGATTTTCTATTTTCTGTCACTTTAAAACCGTCTGTTTCTCCCTGCATCTTGTCTGTCAGGTACCAAGACTCCATGTGGGCTTGCCAAAATCTTCCTGCCTGTTTCCTGCATCTCCTAAAGGCTCTGGAGGACTACGCCAGTGTAGGCTTCCTCCCTCACTTCTTCGTCCCTGAATGCAACCTCTTCTCCTCGACCGCGTTCCCCCGCAAAACGCTGGCTTTCCTCATCAACGCCCTGCAGGAGCAGAGGAGGGAGGGTCTGCCCCTGCTGAAGCCTCCAGGCCCTGTCCCACCACTGAGACAACTGTCTCTGTTAGCCGGTTCCTCCATTGAAGAAGAAGAATCCACACAACAGACGCACCACATGACTACAGTTCAGTGTTCGAACGCCACATTTATGCATAAAATTCTCCTGGTGGTTGTTGTAGCTTTGGTTTGTGCCCTGTTTCTTGTGAGTAATGGAAAGTGAGGAGGCGCTCTCAGTAAATAAAATATTACTCTGTTTGATGATGGACATGAAAAGGTGAAATCAGGTATTTATTTCCGTCATCTCACTAGGACATCTGGATGAAGACATGTCTTGCCTCTTACACAATTTTTGGGCTGTTCATAATATTTTGGACAGTCAAAGACGATAATTTTGTTCTAATTTTTTATTTATTCAAAGTAAACTTGAAATGAAAGAGACTATTTAAACAGCATCAATGACAAATTTGTTTTAGAAATGCGTCTTTGTATTCTATTTGACTTTGGGCTTCCAAAGTCTCTCATTCCTCATTTCTGATCATGATATCATTCCTGTTCCTGTGTAAGTTTTTTTTTTTTTTAAATTAACTTTTATTCATTTGATAATGTTTTTGGATCAAGCTCTTATTGCTATCTATCTATCTATCTATCTATCTATCTATCTATCTATCTATCTATCTATCTATCTATCTATCTATCTATCTATCTATCTATCTATCTATCTATCTATCTATTAATCTACCTATCAACAATAGTAATACACCATGTGTTAAATGTATAATAAATGTATATTTCATATATATATTAAAAGAATGTAATGTAATTGTTGTAAAAATGAACTTATGAGGGTTTACCTTTTAGCCAATATGATACAAATATTTAAAACGATAACTGTCTTTTTTGTTTTGAATTACAGACATCATAAAATCAAGCAGCACATCACTTTAAAATGACAGTAAAACAAATATATTCAGAGATATCTTTCCAATATTACTCTTGTCCATAATGTTACTATTATTGTACTATTACCACTACTACTACTATTTTTATTGCTTTTGTACTTATTTATTATTATTGTTCTCAATAATGTAAATTTCTCCATTATGGAACTAATAAAGGAAGAACTTATTTTATCAAATAAAATAGTATGAGGTCAATTTTTTTTAAAGAAAGAAAATGTTTATGGCCCTTTACTTAACAAGTCCACAGAATTATTATTTTCAGTAAACTACGCTTCATTGGATCACACCAATAGAGGTTTTTTTTAGATAGACACCTCAGAAATTGTTTGTAATCAAGTATGTCGAGACCCAGAGTTTTGTTTAATGGATATTTGAAGTAAAATTTCCCCAACCTGGACAATTGGACACACTGCACTTTAATGTCAAGTATTATATATATATAATATTGGTATTTTATGTATACCGACAATACTAATAATTTCAATTGTGTGCAATATTCATATAATATACATATATATTTATTTCACTTTAATCTGTGCATTAAGAATATCAACTCTCGTATATTACCACTCAATACCAATATCACTCTTGTAAATAATGTCAAGATTATTTTTATTACATATTTTTACTATTATTGTTTTTATTGTTTTTGTAACTATTATTTATTGTTCTTTATTATTTTCTTATTGCTGCTCTTATATTCTATTTTACTGTCCACTTGCTGCTGTAACGATGCAAAATTCCCCCATTGTGGGACTAATAGAGGACTATCTAGTCTTATCTTATTTAATGTAATTTATTGTTTTTACATGAACGTGATTAAATGAATTATTCATTACATTGATTGATTAATAAATTGAGTAAAACACATTACAGTTTTTCTCCTTTTTTTGCAATGATTTGCTTGGCTTTACAGTATTAATTAGCTCTCAGCGCGTAACGCGGAACCCTCGCGTTAACCCTGCGATGTTTTTCCGAGCTTATTTGCGGGGAACACTTTACTATAAATTCTTGTTACCGGAAATGTCTCGTCCTCTTCTAGTGATCCAACATGGCGGTGAGTACTGTCTCACATTATATGGAGGCGAACTACTGAGCAGTCGTTGTAGAAATCCGCCATCATCGGAGCCGCGGAGTCGTTTTTACGGTTGTTTGTTGTTCAGAAGCGTAGACACACTGACGGATGATCAAACTAGAGTTATATTTCTATAATAAATGAAAATAAACTTGATAAAACGGGGGGAGGAAACCGAGTGATGCTAATCGGCTAGCTGCTGAGAAACGGTCTCCTTCTCTTTTTTAAATGTCGCTGATTTCTGTCATGAAGACGATATTGTAGTAATGTGAAGAAGCTGCTTGTACTCAGTTAGCGTATGTATTCTTTTGTGGCGTTTTTATGTGTGGTTTAAATAAGTTTCCGGACGTGTACTAACAGCGGGGATATGTGCGGGCATGTTCTCTCTGGCCGGTGTTACGGTGCAATGTGTGACCGTGTTAACTGAAGACAACAAGAACAGATCACGTAGCTTTCCTTATGTATTCACGTGGGGGGTTTTATTTGCTAATCTTTCACGTAATTTAAACGGTGCTTCAAGATTTCATTCACTTCGTAACATGTATTATAATGTGGGAAATATAAGCTGGTGTTACGGTCAGATTTGTGACCGTGTTAACTGAAGACTCAGTAGGTGACACGAACAGAATATGTAGCTGTCTTCTTTAAAAAACCTTATGGACTTGTGTGTGTGGTTGTTTGTGCTGCTAAACGTTTACATTAGTTAAATTGTGCTCTTCAAGATTGACTCACCTCACAATGCTTCTTACAGTGTGGGAGACAAGACATATAGCCTACAAGTGGAATCAGAAAAGGGCCCAAATTCAACAGATGAACCTGTTTGTCATTATATACTCTTTTTTTGTTTGGTTTTTGGCTAAAAGTTATACAACCTGACCAGGCCTTCTGCTTCTGTAGCAACTTTTGACCCTTTGGTGTGGGATACTGTAACCAGATTCAGTGTTTCATGAAGAAATGAGTGCTTATTAATGACACATTTGATGTATATAATATGAGACCTAAAGGACTGAAGACTAGTATATACTGTGAGTAGTCAATTTAAGAGGATTCAAGGCTTTTAAGAGGACATTTATGTGTTCAGTTCGTATTTTAAACAGCTTTCGCCTCTACATCGACCATGGACACATTTGGCTAAGTTGCTAGTTAACAGGGTCACAAGACAAAACACCAGCATGTGATGGTCTGACACCGTTTGACATGAGATCTTGAAATGTGGAACAGAGTTAGGACACAAAACCCCGGTAGAGCAATTTGAACCGTCAGTGTTTACTTATGTCACTGTTACACTCCAGCTCGCTTACATGTACTAGTAGGTGAACTTGACATGGTGGCAGGTGGAGGTACTTCTCTGTAGTCAGGTGGCGCTCCTTTAGTGTTACTCCGATCTTTTTGAATTATTAGAACATGTGACATACATTTCATTTTCTTTATTTTCTTCTTCAGGACCAGGGTGAGAAAAAGGAGAATCCCATGCGAGAGCTCCGCATCCGCAAGCTCTGCCTTAACATCTGCGTCGGTGAGAGCGGTGACAGACTGACTCGTGCTGCCAAAGTGCTGGAGCAGCTCACAGGACAGACTCCCGTCTTCTCCAAGGGTGAGTGTCCATGTGTGTAGTAAAGACTCAGAGCTGTGGAGACTAGAGTTTAAAATGACCGTAAAAGTACTGAATGTAAACTAAAATTGGTTACATATTTGAAGGTGTAAATATTACCAGGCCAGAAACAGATTTACTTGACAAGGATAAAAGTTATTACAAGACTGCAGTCGCTCAGTACTGCTTTAAATTTTAATTATTGAGGATAAAAACACAATGAATCTTAAAGTTGATTTCAGGTGAGTTAAACCTGTGATTTTTGGGTTCCCTGTTATAAAAAATAAGTCTAAATGTCTTATAAATGCCACTCTTGCCTGATGCCAACTTGATCACTCTTGCCATGATAATAAACCCCTAAACATGCAGCTAAAGGTGGAGCGAGCTGCTAGTAGTCTTAGTGAAGGAGAGCTTTAAAGTGGTCCAGCAAAGTTAGCAGTGCAGGCAATCACAGTTATTATAGGTATCTCAACACTGTATGTAATGTGTTTGTTTGTTTTTCTTTCCTCCACTCGCAGCCCGCTACACTGTGAGATCCTTCGGTATCCGCAGAAATGAAAAGATTGCTGTCCATTGTACCGTCCGTGGAGCCAAAGCAGAG
This sequence comes from Scomber scombrus, assembly GCF_963691925.1. NCBI lineage: Eukaryota > Metazoa > Chordata > Actinopteri > Scombriformes > Scombridae > Scomber > Scomber scombrus. The sequence continues at coordinate 11,036,980 of NC_084985.1, forward strand.
GAGATCCTGGAGAAGGGACTCAAGGTTAGAGAGTCATTGATTTGTGTTCACCTGTGTCGCTTCATTGATCAGAAGTTTACAACCATTTTTGGTCTCGTCACTCGATTATCTGTGACAGAGATTAACTAAAGATGTATGCCCCTTTCTCAGTTGTTTTTCATTTGAATGGTTTTTAGACGCCTCTAGGGTTTGAATAATCACTAATTTACAGTCTTTAGTTTAGAGACTTTATTTCCTATCTTTTTAATCTTCTTGCAACCGTTCAGATTTACCTTGCGACCTCTTAGGGGTTCATCTTCACTCTCTGACAGCCAAATTGCCACCATAACAGTTTTAATCAAATACGGGAGAGTGTCCAATTATATGACTGAATAGACTAATACTGAGTTTTGGCCTGTTGATTAAAGTTAAACTTGAATATTCTCCTGTAGTAAAAATGAAAGAAGTGTTATTTAGTCAGTGACAGTTATTTTACCTCACATTCAAAATACTTGTTCAGGTATTTTAAGTCTTAAGGGTGTAGACATCATTGCAGTATAAGTTATATGATCCACTTCCATTAAAAAGAAAACAATGTGGAAAAACACAACATGAATTAGTTTGAATATCTTTTATTTGATTGATGTAACTGTGATTAATCAACTGAAGCTTTCATTGGAGCTTTGTCGATGTTACGAACATGTTATTTAATAAAGAGGTCTAACTGTGCTGCTCCTCCTTCCAGGTGCGTGAGTACGAGTTGAGAAAGAACAACTTCTCCGATACCGGAAACTTTGGCTTCGGCATCCAGGAGCATATCGATCTGGGCATCAAGTACGACCCCAGCATCGGTATCTACGGACTGGACTTCTACGTGGTGAGTGACCAAAACACAAAATACGCCTAATGTAGCTTTTTGACGTTTCAGTCGAATATATCTATAGTTTTTATAGATTGGACTTGCTTGTGTGAATAATTGATGGAATAAAAGCAGTGGGATACAACATGTTTGACAGGCGGGTTACAGTATTTGATATTTTGTTGGTGACATTGTGACAAAGTATATATTAATATTTAGGGTTTTTTTTTTTTGTCATCCCAAAGTAAAGTTTATTTTCCTCCACGATTTGGGACAGATAAAACTTGTCTTAATCTCTCTTACTAAGAGTTTTATATTTTACAAAGGGTTGCAATAAGTGACATGAGTTAGACCAGATACTGAAGAAATAGGGGTTTGTAGTTGGTAGTTTTTTCTTATTATTTCTCGACACTTGACCATTTTGTATTTGCAGCACTGTTAGACCATTACTAATTTAGTGTTGCTATATTTGTCCACTGAATAAACAGTTTATTAGAAGATGTGAAGCAGCTAAAATGGGGATAATAAACTTGATGAGTTAGGTACAATATTTATATTAATGAGCACTTTAAATGAACTGAGTAGTTACACTTTGGTAACACTTAAATATCATTTACTTCCTCTTTGTAGTTTGAATGTTATATTTGACATTTATGTTGGCGGTCTTAATGGGGCCGGATATGTGTTGTTAAGGTAGTGAAATACTCTGAATGCTGAGTGTCGGGTACAAATGCTTTTTTACTAATTATTTTTAGTTTAAATAAATGTTACTCTTTAAAGTTTACCAAGTTAAAAAATTAAAATATTTTCTGTTAGTCATTCACATGTGAGGATGTGCTGCTTTTTTCAAATTAATTCATTGTAAACTGAATGATACTGATGAAATTTCCTACTTCCTAACTACTTAAACCTGCTCTGTGGTCAAGAAGTCCATTTGTGTCTCAAAATATTGACTGGCTGCGTCTCAGATGCTCCTGTGTGATGAAGAAATGTTTTATTTGTAGTTTCAGCCTTTCTGAGCAGCTTTCTCTCCCCTCTGTGTTCAGGTTCTGGGCAGACCCGGCTTCAGCATCGCTGACAAGAAGCGGAAAAGAGGCCGCATCGGTTTCAGACACCGCATCCGCAAAGAGGAGGCCATGCGCTGGTTCCAGCAGAAAGTGAGTGTTCGCATGTTGTTAAAGATCTGGAAAACTGTTCACCAGCTTTAGAGTGGCTGAAATGTCAACGTTTAGAAGTTTTAGAGACTAGAGAAAAGAAGTTGATCCAGATGTGATGTAACCTGTTAACATAAATAACAGTAAAGCGGATGTGAGTGACTCATCTGTTACTGGCTGTAAAGGCGGGTTTTATATTTGTTCATGAACAAACTTAAGTTACAAACACGGTTACAAATAAATAGAAATGAGAGAAATATGATTGCAAGTGACCTCAAAAATGAGTCCTGAAATAAACCTTGGTGTTTGTTATTCAACTTTGAATTCACGTTACATTGAGAATTAATGATAATGATGGGAGATTTGCAGCAGTCATGCTCGGTAACTGAAGAGAAACAGTCAGGTTCAAGTAATTGCTGTTTTAATACTTGTGCCTGAATTATTTAGAAATGTTTATCTCATGAAATATATTTCCATTATTGGGGGTTGATTGTTGCCCCTGTGTCCCTCCTGGCCTGTAACTACTTTCAGAAAAACATTAAACCAGCAGGAAAAAGTCTTGTTTTTTATTTTCCCTGCAAACTGTCAAACACAATCTAAACATTTTTCTCATGTCTTTTTTCCTTTTTTTTTCTTTCAGTATGACGGTATCATCCTCCCTGGAAAGTAAAGGACCACCTTTTGATCTTTGTAACAAAGTAATAAAATGGGAAAAAATGATTCTGTTGTCCTGTGTGTTTCTGTAGTGTTAAAGTGGGCATATCTACTTGTTTTGGAGGGTTGTTAAAGAGGTGATTTTAGTGCTGCACTTAAGACAGGTTTGAAGAACTGTAAAATATTTATGGATAAAGTTTATGTAAAATGACAACCGTTGATTCAGCAGAGGGTCAGATAGCCCCTGGCATGATCCTAAACCATAATTTTAATTCATTAGATCGTCCATACTTGGTTAAGATTATTCACAACCCTAGTCTGCGTTCTGGTCATCAAGTGAACATTACTTTGATATAAAGTTTCTTAAGTTAAAGCTGTCCTTTAGAGCACATAAGATAAAATACAACTGATTTTTACAGGGTAAGTTCTGTGACCAGTAAACAAATAAAGGTGGAAATTCACCTCTAATGTGCTCTAAAAGGTTTTAGTTAGTTGTGTCATCGACTGATTGCTTTAAATCTTGACAAATTAACATAGTTTCCTGCAGGGGTCTCATGTGTTTGACTTTTTAGTGGCAGACCTAATCATGTAACCACATGTCGGCGGTGTTGTGTTCACATGCTGGGTTGGTACCAAGTTTCATTCCCATGAGCTCACTGCTATTCGTTGACCTGGCTTGTTAATTGAATCATCTCACTTCTTTAATATCATGGTCAGGTAACTAAAAAAAACAGTTTAATATGTAAATAGGAACTTTTTTTAAAGTGAAACCAAGAAAGCTCTTAAATGTGGAACATGCACAATAAAACAAATTGAGGAGAAAACTCTTTCTTCTTTGAAGAGGCAAAAATAAATCCGGTAAATAATGCTTGTATCCCACTGTACCCTGTCTGATACTGTTATAGAGGGCAAGTCAATTTACTCGAGGGCAGTGTTGGGTACTGTGTTCCAGTAACGGCCCTTTTTCTTTTTACTTATTCCACATTTGTGAGACAAATATTGTACTTCAACTCTAATAAGTGTATCTGTACAATAATTGAGCATTTAAACTACTATCCGAAGTAAATGAGACCACACAAAGGGCTAAGAAGTATGTAAAATTTGCTTTATTAAAAACATTAAAATGCAGATTTCACTTCATTACACTAGTAGTCCAGCAGGCCTGTGTACTTTTCCTCATACTTCAGGTTTATTGTTGATACATAGTTACTTAAGTATATTTTCAACGCAGGATATGTTATTGAGTAAGATTACTTTGTGGTTATCTTACAATTCCTTGTAATAGAGAGTAAAGAAACATTAAAAACCTTAAAAATGTCTGCCAGTGCCACATGTTTCTCACCTAGGAAGTCAGGTCATGCCCCGCCCTCCTCTGCCTCTGATTGGCTGCGACTGGTTACCTTCCTTGTTTGGATTGGTTAGGTTTAGACATGAGGTGTGAAGAACATGAAAGTCAGCCAATCAGAGACAGAGTAGGGCGGGTCATGCCTTTAAATAGTTGCCAGGCAACCTGTGGAGCCTACTTTTCGTGCCCAAAAAATAGTCCGATATTTAACGTCTTTGAAACTAGTAATTGTCGTTTGTATACAACAAAGGAGATAAAAGTATTTAGAAAGTGAATTTTTATAGGTTTGGTAGGCGGCTAAATGTTTCCTCTGTTTGTAGTTTTTTATTGTAAACTAAATTAACTGGCTGCTTTATACTGTAGCTTCATATTTAACATTAACCTGAAATATATAAATAAATCCCCTCCAACGTTAGCATGTATTTACCCAAAATCTGTTCCCTTAAAAGACACTGCACACGTAATCAAATAGGTCTATGTTGGCATTGATTGACAGTGATTCTTCTGCTCAAAATATGCTTATTTGCAACTGCTTGGATATAAAAATTCAGTTCTTCTGAATTATCTGGCATTAACTAACAAATAACTAGTGATCCATTATATTGCTGAATTTAATACTCAATATAAACACAAATGACATGTTTATATGCAGCATAGTCTCTTCCTGTGGTCAGACTACATTTCCCAGCAGTGCAGTCTGTACAGAGAGGATAAAGAAAATGAAAACATATCAAAGAATCAGCTTGTTGATCAGATTGGCTTTATTCAGTGAAACCCCACACAACCACCATCGAAATGTTTGTCCCACAGCTTATCCAGGTGCCAAGAAAGGAGACAATACAGAGGGATTTAGCCAGATCAAATGAGCCAAATTAGCCTCATTGTGTCACATGATAAACAATATTTATCATTTACTCCCAATGTGCTTCACAGCTCTTAGCGGTTTCCACCTGCTGGAGTCTCACTGGTTCTTCAGTTGTTTTTCGTCTTAGTTTCAGTAAAAATTTGTTGTCTTGAGGATGGCAGGGGTTAAAATTCAAACACAAGTGAGAACTTTTGTGCGCTTTTTTGCTTTTTTTATGCTTTTTTAACGTATTATGTTAGATCTTTCTTTACATTTTTTCGATTTTTTTTTTGCTTCTTTTTTAAGATTGCACAATTACATTTTCACATTTTTTCCTCAATCTACTTTGTATTTCCATGGTAAGCTGATTGTGGAGTTAAAGCAGAAAATGCTTGTGCACTTTTTTTTATCATGATTTTTTATTAAGTTATTTATTTATTTTTACATTTTTTTCTCTTTATATCTCACCTGTGTTGTTAATTTTACACTGCTGTCCTCTGGTGTTCACCTCCATTACACTTATAAAATCTTTAATACTAGCTTACATCTTCTTTCTTTTTTTTAAAAAGTAATTTCTATTACAATTGAACTACACTACTTCTTGCACAATATCCATTAAATAAATAATACAATAAACAGGTTTGTTTATCGCTGGTCTACTTCAATAGTGAGAAATATTTCAAGTTTGCTGGTGAAAAATGATGGATTATTGTTTGTTTTTTGTCAGAAACAGTAAATGGCTCATGTCCTACAGTGATCACACACTTCTTTCATTCACTCCACACTCACAGTCACACACACTCACACTAATTTTCACAGTTACTCGTCACACATGCTGCCTAGATATATCTTTGTACACAAACTGCCAGTGGATTCACAGTGACGCTTTTTCAACCCAAACCCCTCAAACAGCCCGCTACTGTTCCCCTTCTTTCCATCCTACACCATCCCGCCTTCACCTCTCTACCTCCACCTGATCCATTTCATCCCTTCTCCACCTTTTTCTCCTCTGTTTACCATCACTCAAAAAAACCCACTGAGAACACACTGGAGCATGCAAGCTCTGATTTCTTTCTTGCACAGATACATGGGTATTATTTTAGTTTTCTTGTGGTCATAAAAATGGAGGAGAATGGCTCTCCATTATGATTGTTATCAGTATTTTTGGGTGTTAAATGATGCAAGTTTTTCACATCAATAAAAAAAAAGAGCAGACATGATCCAGATGTTCTCCAGAGGTTTTACCATCCCTCCTGTCCTCTAGTCTTTGCCTCCTGTGAGGATCCTCTATGCTGTTATGATCTGTGATGGAGCCATGCTGCTCTCTCTGCTCCGGTTCTTCCCAGCCTGCTGCTGGTCTTCGTGGGACGGGGTGTTTCGGTGCTGTCGGCGCGGTCCGTGGCGGGGCGGCAGGGACAGCACGCAGCAGGACACTCCCACAGTGGGCTCGGGCAGATCCTCCGCCATGGACCAGCTGTCTGTATCCGGGTCGTACTTCTGGACAGCCGCCTTGTAGCGCTTCTCCGCCTCGTTCCAGCCTCCCAGCAGGTACAGCTTCTCAGCCATTGGGGACAAGCCGGCAGTGCTCACGCCAAGTGGGAGGGGGGCTGCCCGGCTCCACACTCCACTCTCAGGGGAGAAGACCTCCACGGAGAGAACATCCACCCGCTCACCACCGGGCCCCAGCTGGCTTCCTCCTACCACATACACCTTCCCTCCAAGGGTGGCGGAGCAGTGCCAGCCGCGTGGTGTCTCCATGGAAGCCTTCTCACTCCAGGTGTCGGTGTTAACGTTGTAGCACGCCACCGAGCGGGAGTAGGCGCAGTTGATGTACCCACCACTCACCAGGATGTCTCCTGAGGGCAGGGTGGCGCTGGAGTGGCAGCAGCGGGGGTTCTCCATGGGAGCACGCATCTGCCAGGTGTTGGATGAGGGCAGATAGCTTTCAGTGGTGGCCAGCAGACCCTCCACGTTGCGGCCGCCGATGGCGAACAGGCGTCCACCGCTGGCTGCCAGCGAGAAGTGGGTACGGCGCTGGCGCATGCTGGCCAGGTGGAGCCAGGTGTTGAAGCGAGGGTCGTATCTGATGAAGGCGAGACAAAGAGCGGAGAGTTGTGTTTAGACTGATGTGTGAAAGGATGGATTCAACCTGACAAAAAGGGCAACTGTCCCATGGCCACAGACTGCTGAGGGCTTCAAAACCCTTCAGATTCATAGTGTGGCAATTGGTCTGTGGTAACTTTAACTTAAATTCAACTTTAACAAAACTTAAACATTAAACTTTGTCTTGGAAGAGGCACAAGTGACATGACAAGGGCCCCCAGTGTCCCTAACCCTGTCTCAACAATGTAGTTTCAGACTTTTATTACTCAGCTGATGTTATAAATACATAGTGCATGTTCCTACATTAATTATAAAGTTGATCAAATAACCACACAGTAGTATCTAGCAGTATTCTGACATAGTAATCCTGTATTTAGTGCACCAAGCAGAGGAATACAGTTATCACTTTCCAATTGGGAGTTAGATGAGAAGCTCGACACCACCATGTCTGTACAGTAAATATGAAGCCACCGCCAGCAGGTGATTAGTTCAACGTTAAGACTGAATGCCTCTAGTAAGTCTGGCCAACAGATAATCCTGCACATAACAGGATTTTCATTGTTCCTTCCTGTCCTCCTACCTGCTGAGGGTGCTGACAGCGTGCTTGGCTTGGTTGCGGGCGTCGTTCTGGTCCTCTCCTCCTGCCACGTACAGGAAGCCGTCCATCACAGCCACACACTGATTGAAGCTCTTCGCTGGCAGCTGGGTAAGGTGGCGCCAAGTGGCTCCTCCATCACGAGGGTCCCTCCACATCACCTGTACACCGGGGTCAAAGGTCAATGAGGGTATTTTTCTTGGGTTTCATCTGCGAATACATAAAGGTGACACACAAAGCACACTGACCTCACGGCTGAGAGCTCTCTCAGTGAGAGATGGCCGGCCACCGACGGTGAGCAAGGTCTGCTGACTGGCGCGGACCTGCGTGCGTTTGGACTGCAGGGTGTTCTGCTGGTAGGGCAGCAGGTGGTAGTTCATGGCGTCCACCAGCAGGCGGTGACAATGAGGGTCCAGCATCATGCGCGGCACTGGCTGGATCTGGCTCACCATCTCGCTGGCTGGGATGGTCTCGAAACGAATGTGGGAAAGAAGCTCCGCAGCGTGGGGGTGACGAGCGACGTCGAAGTCGAGCCACCTCATGGCCAGCTGGAGAGAAGGACAAATGTAAATGTCATTGAATGAGGAATAGATTAAACCAACTTTTTAAGTCTTGTTCAGTTCCTCAAAGCCCAGATTCAGTGCACCTTCAGTTTCAAGTTGCGTCATTAATTTTGGTCCCGGTATATCTGCTCGCAAGTCTAGTTAAGATTATTATTAAATCTGTGCTTTTCCTGCTGTGACATGCCTAAGTGTTGCCTGTGAGAAAGGCCTATTTCTGGTTTCCTGTAAAAAACCACTAAGAGATATATTTCATGTCAGAGTAATACTCAAATTTGATTTCTTCCTCTGTGGTTGTTTTTAAAGAGGCCTTTGCTCTTTGATTCTGATATACTGTGTTTACATTTGTTGAATTACTGAATTTGTCCACTGTGGCAGACGTTAGAGAGCCCCTAAGCAATAGTCACGTTGTGTCCAGCACTCACATTTGGTCCTGTTTATAAATACAACTCTCACTTCCTCGCTCCCCCCAAGCTGCTCAGCTATTTAAGTCCGTAATGGAGTTGTATATTAATAAACGAGCTCTCTGCTTGCATACAGTAAGAATTTATTTTTTCTGCTCACGATGGACCTGCAGGTGACTGGCTTGGATTCATGGCTCTGAGTCAGGCTCTGAATAGATGATCTGGGGTCTCTTTGTAGGCCTGGATCAAAATAGCAGGAAAGCCCCAAAGTTCAATGAGTTGTTACCGGAAGCGTCAGCAGTTGCCTCCTAGAAGACCTGATGTTTTTCCTCGATTAGGAGATGAGAAGTGATTAATATCTGTGCTGTTTTATTTCCTACTCATCAAGAACTATATACCAGCAGTCATGATTTTTCCTGCTGGAAGTGAAAAACAAAACAATACCTGTCATTTTGTCAAACCTAATTTTCCAGTTACATATTTCAACCTTTGACCTGTAAAGATGATGTGTGACCTCTGACCTGGAAAGCAGTGACCTCAGAAGGCAACACCAGCGAGTCCTCCTGCAGGAAGGCAGATATCTGCTCCAGGGTCAGCTGGGTGAACAGCGACGTCTCTGCGAACTGCACAAAGTTGTCCAGGACGAAGCGGCGGGCGGCATCACACACGGGCACCAGGCTGTAGGCGGCGGCAATGTTCCAAATGTAGACACAGGTTTGGACGTTCAGTTCGGCCAGCAGGAAGTCCATGCACATCTTGAGGAGCTGGGGGATCTGCAGAGTCGCAGCGGCTGAGACGGTGCAGCCGATGGTGTAGAGGGACATGTGGACACGTCCCAGATAGGCAAAGGTGATAACGTTGGCCAGGCCTGCAGACAGAGAGGACATCTGATTTAAGTATATTCAAACCTGAATGTCTATCCACACATTAATAAGCAATAAGTCTGTTACTGTGCTTTCAATTCTCCCTCGAAAAGCTTTAAAATGAGAAATATTAAGAGAATTTTTGGCATTTTCGCTCAATAATTTTTATTCTTATTTCCCAGAGTTAAGTTAAACCTGACATTTGTGGCATAATTTGTGAATTTAACTAAAATGTTGTCCCTTTTTGGTTGCCTTACATGCATATATAGTGATGGACACACCAGTGGATCTAGTGGAGATGAAGAACTTGTGCTCCTTGATATTTTGATATTTGTAACATGTAAGATGTTTTTTTTATTTTCTTCCTTGCAGATCTGATTAAAACAAGAATTCAAACAGAATATAAAGACCATCCCTGCATTTTCATTATGTTTTATAGTTGAATAAAAAGCAGAATATAAATAAACTTCATTATTCACTCTTCAGTTTTGACCTAATATTAATAGAATAGGTTGATCTAGAGCAGCCTACCAAGAGGTGAGAGTGAGGGGAGCTCCAGGCGCTTCATGCCAGGGTCTTTGGCCAGGATCTCCCTGAAGTACTGACTGACTGAAGAGATGACCAGCTTGTGGACGTCAAAGGCTTTGGTCTTACAGCCCAACTCCAGGTCAGTCAAGAACCTGAGGAAGAAAACCAGGTTGAAACAGAAAGACTGATTAGATACTGGATGTTACAATACAAGATGCAGTATTGAAGTATAATATGACAAGTTACCATGAACAGTAATATGATATGATTTGTTACTGTCTAACAACACAGTGGAGTCATCACAGCCATCTCACTGTAAGGAACTCGTAGCCTATTGATTATGACACAATATGGTCAGACAGATGAAACGAAATAAAAATAATAATTGTATTGTATCATAATTGTATCGTATTGTAATTGTATTATAATAGTATCATATAATTTTATCTTATTGTATCATATTGTATCAAAATTGTAAAGTTTGATTTGAAAACAATAAGCAGCAGAACGTACTTCTCCTGTCTCATCTTGCTGAGCTCCTCCAGCAGGGCGTTGCCATGCAGGGGTCGGGTCAGCTCGCTGCCCAGGCCCAGGCCTCTCTCTCCAGGCTTGATGACGGGAGGCGGCAGCGGCAGGTTGAGGCTGTTCAGCTGAGCGATGTCCAGCGCTGCCATCTGCTCGATCTTCTTCACCCCGCTCTCCACCACCACCACACCGTCACCACGGCTCTCCACCTTCAGTTGAAAGGGGGTGGTCTCCATCGCGACCGGAGCGATGGTGTCTACGGCAACCTTCTTCTGACGTGAGGCCTTCTTCTTGGGGGCCATAGTTTGACTCTTGTGTATGTTAGTTTTACTTTAGGTTTAATGCAGTAAAGTGAGGTTTACTGAGTTGACCTCTTGACAGACGAGGACACTTTTTCACTTGCTAACAATCCAACTGATCAACAAAATGAAATTAAATGTTTTAAATGTTTCCTGACACTGAGATAAGTGCTGACTTCCCTTCACTAACAGAAAAACAGCCTCAGACAGACAGTGTGGCTGGATTACGTGTTTGTGATCCGTCTTCCTCTTGACAGATCGGTGTATGAGTGTATGTTAGTGGTTTCAGTGTAACACAGCACCTGAAAAAAGAAAGAAAAAACAGTTTTATTGTCTCTTGCAAAGTGAATACATGAGCTGTTTAAACCCTGCTTGTGTTATTGTGTTTTTAAGGGATCTAAAAGGTGTGTGAATACTGTTCATGTTGGTTCCCGATCAAAAACCAAGGTAAGCAAGATTTCAGATTTTCTGAGACTGTTTGGTAGACCAGGCTGAGTTAAAATGCTAAACTCTGTTAAATTAAACACATTTACTGTATGCTTTTACATTTCTTTAACCACTGAATTACATATATTTTATATTAAGTCATCGGGGTACAGTTTTCTTGGTAATTTGTTGTGTTTTTCTGACTTATACTTAGCCTGTAGTTTATTTTCATTTCAGTAAATATTCAAAATAAACTTCCAGAGACTTTTAAACTTGATTGAGTTTAGTAAATTAATCTCAAACCAGTGTTATCATTGTGTGACATTACAGATCAATCTGTGCTTTCAACAAAGACGCCACAATACCGTGACGTAACCTAGTTAATGATAAAAGAAGACATGAAGCTCACTGCACTGGTTGAGATATCACAAGCAAGATTCAATTCTTGGAAGAGTTTTGGATTATATTAATCAGTTATTTAAACTTTAGTAAATTGGTACTATATAGGATACAGTGTACAGAAACAGTGTTATTGATTCTTAAAGATCCCATCCTGATATATACAAATACTTGAATGAATATGAAAACAGCATTTCAGTGTCAAACTGCACATACATCATTCTGCACAGTAAAACTACACACACATTTTGAGACTTTTAAATCTTTTTGTTGTTGTTTTGACTTCCATACACTGTTAATCTGGACAAAACAAGAGCTTTACCTTCGTTTGACACAACATGTACTTAAATATGGGATAATAAAAGATAATAAAATTATGCACCAAGTAAATGGTTCACTCTTGATAAACAACAGAAGCAAACTTGGCAACCCTCAAGACTTTAAATCACACCATTGTTTGTTTCACGGTTGCTGGCGGAAACACCGAGCCCACAGACAGATGCACATGACTCCTCTAATCTCTGAACAACACGCTGAGTGCCAACACCTTTTCTAAATCCAACTGAGGATCACATGAACTCTGACCCCTCCCCTCCCAATACCCTCTCACTATGGAGCATTGGCAGTGTGAATGACAGGTGCGCGTGTCCTTCGCTCAGGCTCTGGATTCATTGCTGTATTTCACACGCTGTGTATTTTGACCACAGAGCAACTGGAGAATCTTATTCATGCTCGCAATGAGCCGCGGTCTGCAAACTGCAGCAGTTCACAGCAGTGAGGAGGGGGCGAGGTCATATTTGAGTGCTGATGTGCAGAGAGTAGAGACAGTGTCTGAAATAAACAAATATGAGAAATGGTGTGTGGAGTTCCACTTCATACAGTGTATCTATAATCTTTTTAGAATCTTTGTTTTACCAAATTTCAGCAAGGCATTTGTTTAATCTTTGATGTGCAAAATCGTCAACTAAGAATCCAACTAACTTGTTGTTTCTGAAACTTTGGAAAATAATTCAGACCTCGGTTGACAATGTTTTTGTCAAATTTCTGTTTCTGAGGTCTGTTGTTATTCATCTTTATCTGATGGCTTGTGATGTTTTGAAGACTTCAGTGTTGTGGCGATGAGTCATAATTCACAAAAAACTAAACGCTGCTTAGATTCAGAAACTAGGCTAACCTCCACCTCAACAGCAACATAATAATGTAATTTATTGAAAGCTTTGTCTAGACATCTCTAGTTTGTGCTTTAAAATGATTTTTTTACATTTCTGAATGGTCGCCACTTTTGCCACAAACAGGGCCGGCCCTGACAGTGCTGGAGACCAAGGCCAGATTTAAGATTGGCCCCCTCACCGCCCGCCCCCCCTCGTTTCCAAACAGCTTAACATAAAAACGTTCAAACCAGAACAATTTAGACACTCGGCTCCATCAGAAACAGAGAAGTGTGGATCTACTGTACAGTTCTCCAGACTGAAAGCCATCAGTTATGTCATTTATTGTGAGGATCATAGTTAATTTCTCCTCTGAAATCACTCCTTGTAAACACAGCTTTGACTAAAGCTTCACAAAGCATCACTTATGTCAGTTGTCGGGCAAAGTTGTGCTTCTTTACGAGGCTTAACGCAGATTCACTAACAAGCTCACTAAGGTCAGAATCTAAAAATAAAATGTCAGGGCCCCCAGTGCTTAAATTACCTCCCCCCTCCTTTTATTACACACTAAAACTATTTATTTTTCTTTTCGGATTAAGACCCACACACATCACCACCCTGCAGCTGCTAATCCACTTTAATTACGCTCTGTAATTCCCTGTTTTACTATTAGCGACCCCTGAAGAAGAGGTTTTTCCTCTCCATGAGAAACTCAGGAAAGCCATAAAACTGCTGAGAAGAAGTTTTTAATTAAACTGATATGATAAAAGTTCCATTTAAGGATTGAGGATGTAAATAAATTCAGTTCAGAAAGATTTAGAACTTGCAAACTGAAGCTGATGTTATCCTGCAGCGGTGTGTTGTGATCAAACACGTGAGTTAAGACCTTGTTCCTTTCGGAGCTTGATTTTTAATATTTCTGTATTTGATCTCTTGCAGGTGTCCGTAGTTTTTCTGGTTCACAAAACGGACAGATGTCTGACCTGTTACTGACATCTGTGACCTTTATGAGTTGAGTTACCCTTTCAAAATGCAGAATACTTCACTCAGAGCTCAAGTTTCTCATATGAGAGCATACTGTAGTGTAAAGTTAGAAACATTACAGTACTGGTCATACTTCATATTTACACTCACTTGTTAGTCACTGCATGTTTGTAGATTTGCACTTGTGTAAGTTTTGCTGACAATTGTGACAAATACATGTTACATTTTTACAAACTGTATATTCTTATGTCTTCTTATTATCTTCTTATTTCTCACACTCGTTTTTTGACACAACCTTAAAAACTTCTCCACACTACATTTACTGCACACATTTCTGTTGAATGTGACAAATAAAACGCCTGAATCCTTGATGTTTTCTTCCCTAGTTATTGTATATGTATATACTGGTGCTTTTTATAGGGAGAATGGTGATGTTTTACATTAACCCTTACACCATTACACTAACACTTGAATAAATTGAATTGAACATTTTTACATGCTCATCTTTATGAACTGACTGAAAGACTTTGGGTATAATTGGAGTAAATTAAACCAGTTAAACAATTGGTTTCTCTATTTTACTTATAATTAGTGGCAAATTACATTCTTTTTCAAGCAACTTCCTCAGAAATTATTACAATAATGGAGCCATAAAAATTGGAGTCAGTAGCTCTGATACTTAATAATAGAAAGGCATCTGCATTTTATCCAGGACCATATTTGATATATTTCTTCAGGTTACTAATAAAGCCTGCTGTTTTGAAAGGAGACGCTGCTGTTGGTTACAGTATATTTGTATTATGTGATGATGATGATGGTGTTTTGGGGCGGGGTGGCGTCTGACTCCCAGTATGGTGGATGACAGAGCAGCTGTGCCCTGCAGTAACCTTGGGCCCAGATATTTTTGCCGGGCTCATCTATGCAGAGCAAAGATTATTTTCATGTCGGTGAATCACTCGGTTGATAGATCGCCAAGACCTTGACTTTATTTTATTTTTTACATCTCGTACACACAAGCTATAGATGTGTGTGCTTATTTAAATGTTTAGTTGACATTTTTTTCAACTTTTTTATGCTTTTAGATGAGATGTTTTGGCGTCTATCTTGTTGTTTTTGTCACCTCGTGTCTCCAGTTGGCTCTGACAATGAATTTATCACCTCGCTGCATGTTTTCAAAAGGCTCTGCTCCTCTTCAATCATCAGACACAAGAAGGGTCACATTCACAGGAACTCTGGACTGCTCATTCAAACATTTGGGGAGTGTCTGTGTCTATCCTTTGCCTCATTAGAAGGTTTAACAGGAGTCACAGCCACTGTTTCAGGGGGATTGCAACATCCTATAGGCTGAGCCTCTACCGTCTCTAACTGGGACCCCTCCTCTTCATATGACACCGACGACAGCTGCTGCTCTTGTCTTGTACCATCTTGTCTCCCCTCGTCGCTCTGTCCATGTGTGGAGCCCGTTGGCCATCGAGCCGATAAGTGCTATTTTAAAAGGAGCCCAGTTCAGACACAGAGCTAATGAGGAGGGGTGTCAGAAAAGGGAGGGGACGGAGGAGAGACGTAGTACACATTTAGCATGAAGGTTGTATGTAGCTGAGTTTGAGTTTATGGAGTTGGGATACTTTTTGAGTTGCTCACCTCCAAGATTGAGAGATTCACATTTCAGAATGATATGCAGATGTTAGAGCTGAAAGCTGATAGCATTTTTATGTATTCCTTTTGTTTAGTAGTTTTACATCATTATTATTATTATAACAGCATATTAGTAATAGCAGTTTTGTCTCAATTCCTTGCTTATATATTACAGAAAAGGACAACCTCAACCAAAGATGAGGAAGATAATGATCATGCTCGGCGTGTTTTTCACCGACAGTGATGTGAAATACATCTTGTTGATAGAAAATATTTAAAAAACTTAGAGATACTGCTGATTTTGAGGTGTTATAAAAAATGTTTTAAGGTTGCTGAGGTCAAAAAACTTACAAAGACAATAAATTGTTAATTTGCAATAGATGGTAAAGATATGGGGTGTCTTGGTGGTGTAAGGGGCTATGAATGTGGGCCATACTATCAGAAATATTTTAGAAATAATGATAAGCCTTCTGTAATGATCTACCAACGTGAAAAACATCAGCCTACAATACATACATCTGTTTACACTAATAACACTAACTGGAAGGATTAAAAGTAAAAAGTGAAGCAAAGATGAAAATTTGACACATAGTTCAGGCCCGACGTTGATACTGAGGTTGCTTTTTACTCCAAACACAGCAAAGATTTCAGATTTTTTATGCTTTTTGGTCCAGGTGAATAACAACCAACCACGAGCCAAAGAAAACAAAGATCATTGTCTGCAGCGTCTGTTTGCCGCCACACGTCCAGCTCACGTTAAAGCTCTTTAACAGCTGCTTCACTGTACAGCCCAACAAAGCCAAAACACAGATACATATCTGGTCAGGATTGAGTTAAGACCATAATTTGACTTTTTGACAGCAGTTTTCTTTTTTCTTTTAAGAGGAATAATCAACTTCAAAAAATGTAAACTGAATGTTTTAAAAGTAAACTAAAATCCCTTTTTTCACTCCTTCTGTGCTGTGTGCCTCCAGTCGACACATCAAGTGAATCTCTTGTTTATTTTAGACTCTTACAGGTGCTGCTTCTCCTCAGTGGTTATTTCTGAAGCTGCAGTTTTTAGTCATCAAGTAAATAACCTGTTAAATGTGCTTGTTTCCCCTAAAGCAATTACCAACTAAACAATGAGGTTTTAATAGCTTTATAGAGATGCTTTGAGCTCTTAAATATTGAGAAAATAATTGTTTTAACATCAAAATGTCAAGTGTCACAAACAAATGTTAATATATCGCAAAATGTGCAGATGTAGAGCTGCAGACTTTGAGACTTGGATATGTGACACTCAACTTGCTGCATCTGAAGGTTAAAAACCGTTCAGGTGATTTCCAGAGTGAGGACAGAAATCCTGTACAGCTGTATATGTATATGTTGAAATCGGAGAGCTGGTGGAACGGAAACTAACCTGGAAGTGAAACAGGAATTCGGCTTTCTGTAACTCTATAATCACTGAGAGTTTTCCGTTTACTTCATCATACTATATTTCAATGTCTTGACAACTTAATACACTAGCAAGTCAATCAGCAAACATCTGGTTTTATGTACTTCTGTAAGATGTATTGTGTTGCCATGGAAACTCATTTTTATTAGTGACTGTAGGTTCAAGGGTCAAATTATTAATTCATCAAATCATGGAAATAACAGTACTCATCCACGACTAGTCAACAAACACTGATCAAAATATAGAACACAAAAATACCCACAAATATAAAATATAACCATTAATATAAACTCATAAATATATTAAACATATTTTAAATGCTTGCTAAAAAGCAGTAAAACACTATTAAAACAACTAACATTAAGTTCTGTCATTCTTACAAACTTCTTCTTGCACTGTTGAATCCAGATGGATATAGCTAATTTTTGCCTTCATGAAAATTATATGATGAGGAAAGTTAAACTACACTTAGAAGAAACACTTTGACACGTCATGTTCTAGCTGAGAGTTATAAAAGATCAAAAATACTCTTGTGCCTAAATTAAATTACGTTTTCAACTTGAAATTTGAAAAGTTCTGAAATTTGTTTTTCTTATTTCTTTTGTCTTCTATGATAACAAGCTGAATATCTTGACAAAAAAAGACATTTGAGGATGTTACCTTGGAAACGGTGATCAGGATTTATCACCATTTTCATATTTTTTATGGACCAACTAATCTAAAGAAAATAATACACAGATTAATCAATAACTATAATAATTACTTAGTTGCAGCCTTAAATTCAACCTTGTATGTGTTGGACTTCTTGTCTGGTACCAGTTACTTCACACAGTCTCCTCTGGTTGCCAAGTAACAACTTCCAGCCATAAAATAGACGCGTTTACACTTCTGCCCTGATCTCTTAATCTTACTCTTACAAGAAAGTGAATGAGTATAGTTTCCAAATGTTGAACTATCCCTTTAAAAATAACAATTTAAGAATATTGTGAATCGACTTCTCTGACATTCTTATTAAAAAATTATATGAGTTTTATGTAACTGCAATGATACTGAGTTGCATTTTAAAGGACAGGTTTTTAATTTTTCAACTCTGTCTTACAGTCATTCCTCTTGTTCAAACTGACTGTTAAAAGATCCTCTTTAAATGTGCTTTCAATGTTAGTGATAGGGGCCAAAATCCACAGTGTATCAACAGTTTTTTAGTGCAAAAATGCATTTAAAAGTTTATCTGAAGCTTATAGCTTATAAGCATATAAGCTCATGTCATCTGCAAAAAGTGACAAGTGGTGGGTTTTTTCATGCACTTTGATGCCTAAATTAAATAAATATGTCGAGCACAAACAGCCTTGACGGACGCCTCTTTATAAGTAGAATAGTTGTGATATCTCATTGATAATAATGGAGGCTTGAGGTTGAGTTTAGATGATATTAATTCTATTTATAAACATATTGCCAAAACCGACGTGGTTTAAGGTGGACATGAATTTCTATGAATGTCCTCTAAGTGTTTATTCAAATTAGTGATCATGCTCTTTTGACTTATCTAGCACCGTAGGCCCCGTCTCCACTGCTGCAGAGTTCACCCCGGTGGTTTTAGCTAGCTCACCACACTCTGACGTATTTTTCAGCAAAGTTTTCTCCGAATTTAGGTCGGAAAGTGAAAGAAATGTGTGTGTTTTAAATCAGTTATTTGTGGAGCTATAGAACAATGTGTGTACTCAGCTTCAGATAAACGTTTAAATAATTGTTTTGCACAAGGAAGGAGGACTGTGGATTTTGTCCCCCACCACTTCTATTGTGCATTATGAAGGGATCTTCTGATGGTCAGTATGAACAGGAGGAATGATTATGGCAAGAAAAACATGTTTCATTTTTCATTTGAGACAGATTTTAAATGTTGCGAACCCGTAAGGTGTTTTAGCTCATTTGTCCGCCATGTTTACTCAAATATACAAACACTGAATGCCTCCCTATTTCCCTCATCACCACTTCCAAAATTCCTATGCCTATCTGAGGGGGGTATTTATAGATGCTGACCCACATGGGATATATATGTGTGTATGTGTTTTACAGCTAAGGACTGGAAAAGAGACCAATACCCCCCTCCCTACACCCCCCAACTATCATAGGATCCCAACAGCATCTGCTTCACATTGTTTCCATTCAGCAGTTATTATAAATACAATCATAGAGAGATGGAGACTGTATGGTGAAGCCTTTTCTTGTCGTTTGCAGAGAATCAGTGGGGTTTATTTGGAGGATTTAAGGATGTTTTTGTGGAAATAAAAGTGCAAATGTTGTGCAGAGATTTTAAGATACAAAAGTGGTTCAGTTCTTTAAGGTACAATCAAGCAAAATCAAACTCAAATTTACCTCTGTCTGCTGGCTGCCTGATCACTCGCTCTTCTTCCTTTTCCTTTTCCTCTCTCAGCTTCTCTTCTTTTGCGTTCTTTCTTTTTTTGCTTTGTTGATGTTCTTTCAGGTTCCTCTTTGCTTTCGTCCCACCGTCCTCTGTCAGTCTGTCAGAGTGCTGTCTTTGTACGTGTGTGTGTGTATGTATGTGTGTGTGTTAGTCGGTGTCAGAGGGAAATCATGGTCCCAAAACTTAGGCCTTGACGTATGATTCAACAACCTCCAGCCTCCAGCACCGCCTCCCTGAGCTCACATCAAACCACTTTGGTGCCGCTTTCCACCTCCCACCCCCAAATATCCACCTCCATCTCCAAATACAGCCACCCCTAAGCGCCCTCCCCTCCAAAAATATCCCATAAGAGGTCAGATCTCTTCTTACACTGATCTCCCCTCCCTCCCCATGGCCTTGACATTATGGGTTTTAGATTTTGCGTGTATCTGTTTGTTGTTTGACTTGATCTAAAAAATGTTATCTGAATTATGTCTTGTCTGAAAGGGTGAACGCGGCTCATTATAGTTAGTAATCAGCTTCTAACCTCAAGTATAGTAAATACTGATGATCACTTCTAGGTTTTAGAGCTATAAAACAAAAATATTCAACATTAACTAAATGTTACAACTAACATAAAATCTGAATAAAAACGGCTATGTGTGTATGTATATTTCCCATTAATTGTTCTTGTATGCAACTCTTTCCATAAAGAGTATATGTTTTGGAGAAAAGTAACAATGCCTAGACTGTTTTCCTTCACTGTATCAAACACATGACAACAACATTGACAGCCAAGTTGTAATCCGTAGTCCTCCTTCTGTGCAAAAACATGTATTTAAAAGTTTATATGAAGCTAATGTGAAGCCTTTGAGTCAAAATGAGTCAAATTAAGTAGATATCTTTCAATGTTACAGTCTTTTATGTGCCAAAGTCCTGTTTTTTTGTTAGTATACTTCCACAGCAGATCAACAGGGAAACACAAAGAGGGAATTTGGTGCTAAAAAGACTGTAAATGTTGCAGATATCCACTTGATATGACTCACTCTGACTGCTGAAGTCTTATATAAGTTTTAGATAAACTTTTAAATGCATTTTTACACTTTGGCAAATTTTCTCGCCCATCACTTACATTGAAAGCAAATTTGAAGTGGATCTTTTAACAGCCAGTATGAGCAGGAGGAATGATTACAGCAAGGAAACCCCTTTCACTGCTCATATGGATATCTGACTTTTGTTTTAAGACAGAAATTGAAAAACAAAAATTGTGAACTTGCCCTTTAAGTTATGCTTAAAATCTGTTCATGAAGGACGTGGTAAAAAAAAAAGCTTTAACTTAATTGTAGTTTTTTTTAACCTATCTGATTGTATTGTTTGTTTAAGATTGTTTCGGCAAAGAGTTGTGATACATTTTAAAAATTAAATGTGAATATTGATCAATGTGCACTTAAAATACATAAGATACATTTCTAAAATAAATAGTTGTTTATTTCCTGTTTCTGTCGTCCTGATGAATGTAAACCATATAATCACTCTCCTTTTAACTTGGGTCAAAGGAAAATCAAATGGAATCAATATAATTTTTTCATCTCCTTTGTGCAAACCAAAAGATTTGTAATATAGAGTTGGTGATTCAGTTAAGTGTTGTCTCTTCTAGTGCATGTTATAATAATAATAATAAAACTTTAATCAAATGGTAAAAAATACTTTGAGCCAATTCATCATTTCTTTCACTGACGTCACCAACAGGTGTCCCCTGCGTACGCCGTCAGCTGTGCTGTGACGTAGTTCCGTCTTTCACAATTATTCTGTTAATGTTCAAACTTATATTTCTGTATTATACCCAAAATAATTTAATAAACGGTGTATTTTTTTTTTACTGTGTTTAATTTATTGAAGCATTGTGTGTGTATTTAAACGCCTGTACCGACAGAAGTGAACTTTAAATAAGCGGAACTTCTCCGTTTTTTTCTCCTTTCTCTCTTCGGTAAGGATGAAGTCGTTTCCGGGCGACAGGGAGGCTGCCAGCAGTAAACATGGCGGAGGAACTGCTGGAAACAGTGGACAGACTTCAGTCCCGGCTCTTGGAGAACCCGGAGCCTCGAAAGGTAACAACTGAACCGGGCGAGGCGGAGAGATTTGGTCGTTAGCACCGACCGTCTCCCGACATGTTGCCGTTAGTCTCCGGAGCGCGACACGTAACCATTGCCGAGGCAGTTGTCCGAAAGTCGCAACGGTTATTAAATGTTGCGTTTACGTGCCGGGGTCAGGCTCCGATTTCTGAGCGTCTTTGACGTAAAGGAGCATTCAGCTGTTTTTTTTTGTTTTTTTTGAGGGATCTGTAGCTGAGCTGAGACTGTAGCTTTTTTTGTGGTTATTCCATTTATAAATAAAAATAACTAAATTATTACAATAAGTGGTGATTAATTTAGTAGTTGACAATTAATCGATTGCTTTACTAATCCGTGTGTCAAATTGAAGGCCTGGCACCTCTTTTTTTTAAACCTGTGAGAGCATACGTACATGCGGGTTGGCCATCTCAATTTAATTTAACGTTGAGTCTAAAATCTGTGAGAATATACAAATTTAATCGGCAGATACTGGTTACTATCTGGACAATCTTATAAAGGCTACTCAAAGGTTGATTAATCACTCAATCAACCTTTAATTGTTATTTTGATGCTACTACTTACAGGGGTAGTACTTTGTAAATTTCAATTTTTAAATAAATTGTTATTATAGTTGTACACTTGAATGTCTGCTTGCCATTATTTTCCCTACAAAAACACATATTGAGCTAGTTATCAATTATTAAGTTATTACTAAAACTAATAATCAATTGCTGAAGCAATTAGTGAATAACAATTTGATACATCTTATTTGTCTTACATTTACAAATGGACCTTTTGAGAGTAACCATAATGCTGAAGTGGCCCCAGAATTAAAAGAGTTTGAAATCTTTAGACTGTGACAGCTCAAAGTTATTTACATTTTAAATTAAAAAAATGAAGGATAGTGAGTTTAATTTAATAGTATTTAGTTTATGGTCATACATTTCAGTATAAAAAGCATGAACAAAGCTGTGAGTTTGATTTGGCTTTACATATGTGATATTTGCAGTAATTCGTCTTCAGTCAATCAGTGCGTTCCAGTTTCTCAATTATTAAAAATTCATATATGAGTTCAACAGATATATTTTCCTTAAAAAAAGTCCTCCCTTTGCATCCAGTGACAAGAAGAAATAGATCCTGTGGTTTCAAAATCTGTTTTGTAAAGGGAATATTAGGCTAAATTTAGGCTTAGTTTAAGAAATGTACTGGATTGATTAATCTCAAAATGAATGAATGAAAATGAAAATGTAGAAGTTCTATTCTTAATCTCAACCCTTTATCAGGATCTACATCAAGATAAATAGTGTGTTGAATAGGTTTCTGTGACTCACTAGTGCTTATATTAGACATATTTTTAAATACATTCAGACATTTCATTTTGGTGGTTTGCATAGTAAAAAAAATCTACTCATGTAAATATTCTGATTATACAGTGTGTGCGTGTGTATAATCTATTTTCCCTCAAGCTATCATGAAGAAGAAAAATATAATAATGTTATTAAATAGTCCACCATAATTAAAAAGATAAGCCATACTGACAAAAAAAACAAAACCTACTAGTCAACAGTCTTACAACTTAGATGTCCGACAGCGTTTGAACGCAGCGTGTGAAACGTCACGATAATTAAGGGGTTTTAACTTGTAATAACGTACTTCTTTAACCCTGAATCACAGCTAACATTAACACCTGTCCGCTCCATATAATGTCTGCTGTCACATGCTCTGTCGGATATTAAAAATAATAAAAATAAACCACATCATAATTCATCTGTAAACGAAACTCTGAGGCCAGTGTAGCTGTTAGCTGATCAGCTAGCTGGCTCTGCTGCGGACAGTAGTGACAGATGCAGCGGCTCTGGCCCGATAATGTTACACACATTTGGTAACTTTCACTCTTAAAACACTCCACACATACCTACTATTAAAACATCGCAAATTAAAAAGCGGATAAAAGCTAAATTCACGACCTTCCCTTTGTTTACTCTCTGTGTGGTTGAAATGTAAGTGCTTCCTAACACAAAGCAGATATGAGCTGCTGCTGCTGCTGTTGTTGTGCTCAGTCGGTGTGATTAGTTTTAGTAAGCCGAGGACAAACTCAGACTCCCCCCTAAAAAAACTAATAAAATAAGCAGTGAAAGTGGAGCTCTGTGGGTTTATTTCAGCCCTGCCTCGTTAGGCCACGACATCTTTCAGTCTTCATGACGCAGGATTGAGTCTGAAATGTTGCTGTTCAGAGTGAATCAGACAGAGATGAACTGCTTTTTCAATTTTATTTAACTGTATATTGAACAAAAAAAAAGTCAGGGTGAATCTCTCAACTTTTTCCACGTCAGAGACCCTCAAATATAAATGTTTTAGATATGCAAATATATGAGAATATCCTCAAGCACATGTCCTGAGGGAAGAGCAGCCCTTTAAATCCAAACCTGGTCAAACCAGTCATGGAGGCCTGTAGGGGAGCAGTGATTGACACTCATGTAACAGTCATAATTAAGTTTTCTTCTGTCTGTGTCATGATAGCTCTAAATACTATCAGCTGGAGTCTAGAGCTTCAGTGATTAATCAATAAGTTGCCAGCTATTTAAATTAATCTACAGCTATGTTGGATATTAATCGTTTTGACTTTGGGTCAGAAAATGTCCAAATTCTCATATTCCATCTTCTCAAATGTGGATATTTACTCTTCTATGACAGTAAACTGAATATCTTTTGGATATGGACTGTTGGTCGGGACAAAAAAGATAAGACATTTAAGTGCATCACCTTGGACTTTGGTGATGGACATTTTTTGGTTTTCTGTCATTCCATTGATCAAACAAGTAATCGCGTAATCCATAATGAATATAATCGTTTGCTTTATTTGATACCCATCATGTCATGAAACACCACCACTCCACCACATCTAAATGATTAGATTTTTACACAAATGCATTTTGAAAGTCTTTAAATTATTAATATTTATTAAATACAAAATGCTCAAATCAGCATGTGGGTCACAGTATTCATGACACATACTTATAAATCCATGTGTGGGTGCAAAAAGGATTGAATTCAGGTATCGTTTGATAGGAGACGTTTTGATTATACTTGGTATCAGTTTATTTTGGTCGATACCTTAAAGATATCAAGTACCGATACCCAGCCCTATCGTTCAGTTCAGAATGGCCAATTAAGAAACAAATTAATCAGCTCCTCGTTGCTGAAGGTAGTTTTTTATGAGTCTGACTGGATAAAAATCTAAACATCTAAATACATCTACATAATTTGCTATTCAGTGCAGCATTTTTGAATTTAACTTCTATTCAGTGTTATTTCTGATTCAGGACTGCACGTGTACAAAGTCTGAAACGGGTAATCAATGTAGTTACAGTCTTGTTGATAAGCATGTTACGATGCCCCAAAGCAATTAAAATCAGATTAAGTAATTCATAGTTTTGTATCTTATCAACATTTTCTGGGTTGTTACTGTACTTGTACGTTTTATGACTTAAAGGCTCATGTTTCAGTCGATAATGTCAAAGCAGTGAGAATAACTACTGAGACTGTGCAGTATGGACATTGAAAATCAACGTAATACCAGATTCTTCTCGTAAATGATCACTACTGTTTTACTTTTCTTGCTTTTCTAGCTACTGAAGACTCTCAAAAGACTGGGGGAACTTCCAATGACTGTGGACATACTGGTGGTAAGAATATATTGATTTATTGTTCTCATCCTGGTGCTTTCCAAACTACAACGTCTGCCAAAGAAAAAAGAGAAAAAGAAAGAATCACGCAGCAGGAGTGTAACTGTCCACGCAGCAGTTGGCTCAAACAAAAGTGAGCAGCAGATCTCCAGTTTGACCAGATGCTCTTGAGTGTTGAATTCCTGACTGCTCCAGTTTAAGATGTTATAAGCCTTAACTGGTCGTACTGGGCGGCTCCCAGCAGTGAATGTATTTAACTGTGAATAACGATCAGCTGAGATCAAAAACACATTTTGCTCTCTGTCAGAATTTGTTTTTCTTGCCAGGTGAAGTGTAAGGAAATCAGCACAGAGTGAACTTCCTGCACCATCAGGCTCAGGAACAGTTTTCTTCATAACACCACAACTGGATGCTGAACTCTCAAATCCAGCGTTAGCCCACTCCACCTTCTCCTTCTCTTTCATTCATAATCTCTGAACCACAGCACTAGCCCCCTCCCTCACTCCCCTTTCATATTCATTGTCTTTAAATCACAGGTCCCCTTCCTAACACTCATGGACCTTAAACTGCTTTTTGAACATATTTATCACAGTTATCACACCTAATGTCAATACCCTTATATAAAGATTAATTTCCATGTTTATATAACCATATATCACATATACTTTCACCTGTAAATATGACCTTATCAGCACCTTATTTGACTATTTGCTCTTTCTGGATGGATGCAAAATTGCATTCCAGTGTGTTTGTGTTCTGTGCAATGACAATAAAACTGAATCTTATCTAATCTAAAACATGCCTCGGAGCAACCAGGTTGCTCAGTTAAAGCTGGCAGTGATTTGATAACAGCTGTAAAAGTAAAATGAACACATACAAACTAAATGTTGAACACTTTTTAAGTTATTTATCTGCGGTTTTAAACTTCCAGGCTAAAACTCTGTTGCTTTCCCTTTTTATGCTGTTGCAATTGAAAATCAGTAACTCACTTTCTTTTACTCTGTCGTATAGGAAACTGGAGTGGGGAAGACTGTGAACTCTTTTAGGAAGAATGAAGTAGCCGGAGAGATGGCAAAAGGCCTCGTAGCCAAATGGAAACGACTGGTTCCTCAGTCTGCAGACAGGTTCGTCCTGTATACCAGAGCCTCGGCATGCAAACTGTAGCGTTTCCGTCTCTCTGCTCTGCTCCACTCTGCTCTCCGTCTCTGTGTGACTGATGTATAAAGAGGTCTGTGTGTCTGTTGGCCAAAGGCGGAGCTGCTAATTTGCTAATACATCAAAATTTGTGTTTTTGTTGAGTCAAACACTTCCGTGACTCTGTCGGTGTGTTTCGGTGTTAAACTCATCACTATCCATCTCTTTCCTCTCAGACCCACCAACAGTCACACCAAAGAGGCGCCGCGGTCACACGCACACTCTCGAGGCTTCGAGATGGAAGGTCACAGGCGTCACCGTGAGCCCTCCCCTGAGGAAGAGCCCCGCTACATGCAAGAGGAGGAGGAGGAGGAGGAAGAGGAGGAGGAGAGAGGCTACCACACCAACTACTCTCCCTCGCCTCCACAGCACGAGCAGTACAGCCCCGTGCAGCGAGGGGGGTACCAGTCAGACGAGTACGGGAGCCCCGAGCCTGAGCCCGAGCCCGAACCCGAACCTGAAATCGAGCCTGAGCCCAGCCCTCCTCCTCCTCGCAAAGAAGTCCGACACGCCAAGCCAAGCAAAGAGCCCAACAAGAACCACCACCACAGTTCCCACAGCGACCGCAACAGGGACAGGGACAGAGACAGGGACGAGGCACAGCGGCAACGCCACGCACAGATGAGTAACGATGGAGGAGGAGGAGGAGGGAGAGAAGGCGGTGAAGGAAAGAAGCGAAGCACAGACAGAGAGAGACAGCAGAGTCCAGTTCAAAAGTCTGCAAAGCACAGCAGGAAGTCCGCCACGCATGACAGCAAGAGGGAGGAGAAGAAGAGAGGAGGAGATGATGGTAAGTGTCTCTCTCTGTGTGTTGAAAAAGCATCACAGAGACACTTTCTTCTTTTCCAGAAAGTGTCACTTTCTCTTTTATTTTTATCTGTCCTCTGAGCTCAGACACAGACATGTTTTAAAGCAAGAGTTTAAAAAGCTGATACTTTAAAAGCTTTTTTCCCAACATGAACCCCTTTATGTTAATCTGATGATAATTTAACCATCACCAATTGTCTGAATCAAGCTCTCAGGAACAGCGTCGAGCTTTGAAGCCAATTTGACACAGTAGCCAAACTGTATAATGGCCCAAAAAGACTTCAGTGTGAAAGACATATCTGTAAATCAGCAGATACATTTTTTTTTGCGTCACAACACCCGAGAAATGACTGGTTTGGCTATCAGAATTTGATCCATTTGGTCCGATAACATTTCAAAAGTGTAGACGAGCCACATGATTGAATTATTTTATCCCCATTCAAGTTGGCCGGAGGGTTAAACTGGAAGTGAGCAGCCTTGTCCAGCAGACGTCTCTGTAAAACACGCTTTATGGGCGCATCGGGCCCGTAGAGCGTGTGCAATATGTTTTCAGGAAGTGGTGTTTTGGCTTCATGCCCCACAGAGCAACTTTTCTAAGAATGAACAGGGTCCTGTAATCCTCCAGTTCTCTTTATACATCTGTGGTCTGAGTGAGCATCCTGGTCACTTTGACATTAAACGGATTGGTCATCAGTTTTTTAATATTTTCTTCTGTTAATCGTCTCCAAATGTACTCACAACGTAAGTGATGGGAGAAAAAATCTACAGTCTAAAGTTTTATCTGAAGATAAATATGAGGCTTCAGATAAACTTTTGATTCAATTTTTGTGTAGAAAGAGGACTATGGATTTTGTGCCCCATCACTTACATGGAAAGTCCAGTATGAACAGGAGGAATGATTACAGATTACAGCAAAAAAACATGTGTCAGTGTTCATTTGGGCACCTGAACATTGTTTTAAGACAGACTTGAAAAATGGTGAACCTGTCCTTTAAAGTCACAACAGCAATAACACTACTGTAGGTCAGAGTAACACTTTGATATCACATTCAACACAACAAGTCTGAATTGGATGTTGTCAGATGAACATAAAATGGTCACAGCAGCACAAGTTGAAACAGGCAGAGGGAGAAACGTGCGTGTTGTTTTGCCTTCTAACACTGAAACACATTTAATATCTGAGTCACCATCTTTTAGGTGTAAAACGGATTGGAAGGAAAAATTGTTAAAGAGCCGTTTCTCATGTGATGAGGAGATCGAACTTCTCATCATATCAGAAGGTGATCAGGATCAGTTATGCAGCCTGTGAACAAACAGAAACTGCCTGTTTTAACTCACCGCTCCCTCTCCGGGTGCCAAATATTGTGCAAACATTGATATTTGTGTCTCTTCCCATAAATGTCCTGTCATGTCTGAATAAATCCGCACATTTTAAGTAAATCACCAATGTCAAAATGACAACAAGCTATCAGTTTTACAGCATGATGAAGCTTGCAACATTACTTACTCCCTGTCTGAAAAGGGCTGCAGGATGCATTTATGATACTGACAGAAAGTGTGGAATAAGAGGATTATAGCGCAACCTTTAAAACTGAGGTTAAAACAGTCCTGCATTATACACACTGCAGTGACGGGCCGGCACTTATCTTGTCTTTAAATAGAAATGTATTTTATGGAACTTGAATATTTCTTATTCTCAGAAAACATTTAAATTTACCTTATTCCTCAAATGGTTTAACCCCGACTCTAAACAAACACGTCTCTCTATTTTACTGCAAACACTGATTTTTTTTTTTGTGTCTTATAATCTTAAAATAAAAATGAAGCATAAGGTGGAGTGACACACAAGTAAAATTCAGTTGCGTCATTTTGTCTTAAAGCTAATTATAAATAAAATTGCACTTAGCATACAACAAGATAAAAAGTATTTTACTGAGTAGAGACTGCTGTGTGTTTTTGGAAAGCAGCTAGTAGTTTAATTATAGCTTACTTGAAACAAAAGAAAGTGAATTGTAAGACAGTTTAAACGATGATTACTCTGCACTTGCTTTGAAGCACCGGAGCAGCAATTACTTGATTAAGTCTAATTCATCGTGGAAGCCAAAATCACAACTACGTGGCGTTCAGACTGTTTGTGGTGCAGCTCCGTGCACCAGAAAAGATGCTTCAGCTTTATCAGCCTGAAACAGAAAATGTGCTGACGACACAGAAGAACATCCTGCCTGCGTCCGAGTGAAGCGTTGAGTAACTCTGCTGACAGGAAATGACGAACTTCAAACTTTAAAAGCCAACTTTAAAATGTTTCCTGGAAAGCAGAGAGTGATCACTTTATTTTATGCAGCTTCTATAAAGTGTTTATGTGTTACTTAAAGCCGCCAACAAGCAGATTCAATATTTTAGATGAACAACGACTATTTGTACATGAAAGTTCACCTGACTCCACAGGACATTTTAGCATCTTTTAATTTTCTGCTTTGTTTTAAAAGCCACAACCTCACTGTTTTATTTAATTCACACCTTTCTCATAGCTCTAAAAACAGTCTGTACACTTCCTGCTCATCACCTCGCAGCAGGCAGACAAAGTTAGCGACCAGCTGGTGAACAAAGTGGAGTGTTATTTCTCTCAGGAGCAAAATTGAGCTAAAAGATGAGAGAATATTGGACTCATGAGGTGGACAGAAACACAACTCCACCGCTGTATTTGCAATGTAATGTTATAAAAATCACATTTACATTAATTTTTTACTTTTCAGTTAGCAAAATTAACTTTTCCCTTTGCCTCTCTGTTGCCAGGACGACCACGAGCGCCGAAGGACTCGCCAACCAAGGAGGAAGAAGAGGACTTCGAGACTCCCACCATGTCCTTCGAGTCCTTCCTCACGTACGACGCCCCGACGCCCATCAAGAAGAAGAAGAAGCCGTCGTCATCTTCGTCGTCACACAGTCGGCCGTCTCACTACTCCTCCTCCTCCTCCGTGTCATCTTCCCATCGCACCCCTCAGCCTGCAGCCGCCTCTTCCTCCTCGTCCTCCTCTTCTTCCTCCAAAGCGAGCAAATCAAACGGTACTCAGAGTAAAAAGAGGCCGCATTCGAGCTCCAGTTCAGCTGCAGTTACGCCGGAAAAACGCAAGAGGGTAAGAGGCGCAACAGAGTTGACTTAAGAAGAGATTAAATTAACATCTGTAACATTTCTGTTAAATAAACTACATTTACTTTTGGAGCCTGAAAATAATTATGACCGAATAAGTGGATAAAATAATCATAACTCATGATTCATTTTCTCTAGTAGTTCTTTCTAGGAAGGAAATCTCTGCTTTTGTTGAGTGGAAATGTTTGTTTCCCAGCAACAGATGGTTTCTCTGCTGTCTGTGTAGTCCAGGGAAGAGCTACTAACAAAGCCTCTTTTTGTGGTTTTTCTACTACTCGAAAACATTCTTATACAAATAATTTCTTAATAATAATAATGATAATACATTTTATTTATAGAGTGCTTTTAACAATACTCAAATACACTTTTTACAAAATCAAAGACAATTAAAAACAATAAAACCACACAGAATAAATGACAAAAACAATCAATAAAAGCAATGCAGAGAAGAAGAAACAAAATAGGAAAACAAAACAAAAGTAAAAACATTAAAAGCAGATTTGAGTCTTGAGGAGAACTCTTCTTAAAAAGCAGATCTGACTCGTGTTGTTTTTGTGCAGGTTGTCGAGGTGGTTCCAACTCTTCCTGAAATCCCTCTGCCGGCGATTCAGCCCAATTACAGACCTCTGCCCTCCATCGACGTCACGCCGCTGTCCCCGCAGAGACGGAAAGGTAAAGCCCCTTTAAATGTCACAGCACCACCAAATGCATAAATGTAAATTTTGCAGTTCCTTCTTGTGAGCTCCTAATTCCTCAGTGACCATTGTATGACGTCATCATTTCCCTATTTCGACACACACGTCAGCATTAACCTCTTAACGCTGCCAAGGAAGAGCTTTTTAAATAAGTTGCAATCTGGAGTATCTGCTGGTGGAAGCCTTTATCTGTTCCTCTTACTATGAAGCACATTTCATCATTTTATACGGCATTGTGCAAAAGTTTCAGGCACTAAAAAGATGCTTTTAAAAATAATGCAGTGAATAGTTTTTAATTATCAGTTAACTTGATGCAATGTTTGGCAAACAGAACACACCTCGATTAAATCAATATTAGGTGTGAGCAGCTTTGCTTTTAAAACAGAAGCAGTTATCCTCAGTACACCAGTCACTGCGTTTTGGAAAAGTCGATTTAAACTTTCTGAAAAGTCCCACTGGTTAAGATTACTACTCATTTGATCAAATTATTACTATTAGCATCTTCACTTTCTCTTTCTACACTTTTGACTGCCAAATAAAAAACAAACAAAAAAATGCTAACAAATAATCCTAAAAAAGTCATAAAAGTTGGCCCGTTCCTTCAGTCATTTCATCTGTTTGTCTTTCTGCTTCTCAACACACACAGTAACAGTACAGCTTTAAACCTCACCTTTTTCTCTGTCCGCCCAGACTCAGTTTAACATAATTTCAGTGTCAAATACCAAAAAGGTCGGCTTAACATGTCCAAACAAGTGAATTTCTTTCTTCAAATGTTTCTTGTAAGTGTCTACATGTTGATCGCAGCTATATCAGCTCCAGGCCTGCTGTCTGTCAGGCTGTTTACACTCCCAGTCTCTTCTTTACTTTCAGTTCCCATCTGCAACGATGAAGAGGACGCCGGCTTCACTGGGAAGCGATTCAACTCCAAGATGGTGGTCTACTCGGGATCGAAGACCGCCTACTTGCCGAGAATGATGACTCTGTACGAACAGTGCATCCGCGTGCTGCAGAACAACATCGACTGTGAGTGTAAAAAACTGAAAACAGCCACAATAGAGCACAGACACCCACATGTAGTTGTTCTTCCATGGTAACCTCATGTCCTGATGCTGTCTGCTCTGATAAACTCCACCCGCCTGGTATCCCAGTATGGTTAAAAGAATTGCACATTGCTGATCTGCCCTGATGCTCTTTCAGCCATCGCCGAGGTGGGAGGAGTGCCGTTTGAGATCCTGGAACCGGTCCTGGAGCGATGTACCCCAGAGCAGCTGTACCGCATTGAGCAGAGCAACCAGGTAACACACACACACACACACACACACACACACACACACACACACACACACACACACACACACACACACACACACACACACACACACACACACACACACACACACACACACAACAAACACACAAATCAGATCATGGTCTTGTCTTCTTCCTAACCCTAACCCTAACCCAGGAAGGATGACACGCGTCTGCCGCATCCTTAGATATAATCTGTCTTTCGTCCTACAAGAGGAGACACCAGAAACGCTCCTGTTAACTTTCTTTTTCTTGATAAATCTTCTGCGCTGAGTTGAACTGTTTTTAATATCAAATGCTTTGCAAACCCCCCCCCCCCCAAACAAAAAAAACTGAACCATGATACGTTTTGCAGCAGGAGGATGTTGAAATGTACAAACAGCGGACATTTCATCATCCTCCTGCCTTCTGTAGCAAAGTGCAGCAATGTTGTGACTCCTCCTTTGTCTGTCTGTAATATTTTATAAAATGCCTGTTTGTACAGTCAGCAGGCAAACATGTCTAAAGTCTTTTGTCAATGAAGAATAATATTAATCTTTATTTCATGTTAGAGCAACTGAGTCTCTAGTGGCTTACATTAAAAAGAAAGCCCCCAGTAATTTGTAGGAGACAGAAAAACCACCCTACAAATAAAACAACCTGAGCAGAGATCACATTTCAAGGGAGATTTAATAGACTTTTGCTCTCCTCTTGTTTCAGTGGTTTACGGAGGACTCTGACGAGCTGTGGATGCGTCATTGTCAGCGGGACTTTAAGCGGGAGACTCCTCAAGAGTACGAGTCGTGGCGGGAGATGTACCTGCGGCTGCACGACGAGCGTGAGGAGCGACTGAGGTTGCTCACGCAGAACATCACCTCCGCACACGCCAACAAGCCCAAAGGTAGGAGAGGCTGGCACTAAAGTGATAGACACACACGACAACATAGTGAACTGTTAAGTCGTTGTATGTTTTTTTATTCATGTCTTTAGCGTCTCAGTGTGAGCGTTGTGTTTCTTCCGGCAGGACGGCAGGTCAAGATGGCGTTTGTGAACTCCGTCGCCAAGCCGCCGCGTGACGTCCGCCGCCGACAAGAGAGGTTTGGCACCACTGACGGTTCCTCCATGGCCTCGACTGCCGCTTCAGCTCCTATCAAGTCAGTATCACACTATCCAGGGTTTTTATCATGTTTGCGTTCAGGTTCATGACTCATATTTTTGGCGATGAAGTTGCGCTGTTGAGAAAGAATAAACACAGAGGATAAAGATGCATCGTGTTACATAAATGTTTTATTTCAAGGTTCAAGGTGCACAGCAGAATGAAATTGTGTTAGAAATTCACGACAGGCAATAAACAGCAAATAGATGTAATTACCAACCAGGTAATTTTAAACATAAATAAGCTAAACAGTATGAACGTACACATAAGTAAACACCAAGGCAGTAACTAAATTTGCACATCAGGCTTTATCCAAAGTGTATTTACAGTACAACATAGCAGGGGAGTTCATTTGTCCCTCAAAACTCCACGTTCGTTCATAAAATATCCAGAGAGTTTGTTATCACACTGCTTTGAATTTCAGGGTGTGCATTTGAATTTCAGTTTCTGTTCTCGTAGAAACTGCCTACCGACTGGTTTTACCTTTGGCACTTTTGATAACCAGTTTATAAATGGTTAATCTCTACATTTTTCCAGTTGATGAACATTTGTATTGTCTTGATATGAGTGATTTTTGGTTGCCCTCTGGTGTGTGAACAGTGTATTTCTTACACCAGTGACAAGCTGGATACAAAACATTAACGGTACTTTCAGAAGCATCATTTAATTTATCTCCATGTCAAATCCGGACCAGTAAATATAAGCAAGTGCAGATATGTCACTGTTTTCTCTCTCTCACACACATTTAATAATGAATTCACACTAATATTAAAAATACTGCTCACTCTCATGCCTGCAAATCATTTTAATATTCTGACTTCTGTTTTTTTGTTCTCCCCTGCTACCCACCCACATTAAGTTCATTTTTACCCTTGACCATATGTGTGACTTTATATAATCATATTTTTTTTACTCGTTATGCCACTTTTTTGTATGTTACCCGGTGCAGGACTATGATTCATGCTGAAAAAATCAGCTCATTAATAGATGTGTCAGTTACTGAGTCATGGTTTATATCATTCTTGAGGAAAAGCTGATATATATTTATTGGTTCCAGCTTCTCAATATGAGGATTTGCTGCTTTGCAGCTCTGGGAAATGTGACTTTTCATATTTGTTGGCATTTTATACACTACACAGTTAATCAATAGACTGCCCCAATAGAAATTTAAACTCCATCTCTTATTCTCTACACTTTTTGGTTTAATTCAACACTCGCTGGCACTCTGGTTTATTTTAGATTAATCAGACTCACGCACCTTTCATCTCTTCTCGTATCTTTCAGAGTCAGGCCTGCTACCATGGATTTCTCTGGTGAATCCAGCCGCTCCTCTTCCTCCGGTCTTCAACCTTCTCCTGGCTCATCCCGCTTCTCATCAGCGGCTGGAGGAGGAGGAGGAGGAGGAGGAGGAGGAGGAGCAGCAGCGGGAGGAGGCCATGCCGCCCGGGACAAGCCACAGGTCAAAAGTAAGTAGGCGTTGGCTGTCCTGAGTCGTAGATCAGGATAGTAGGAATATTTTTGGGAATGTGATTTCTTTTTATCCCCTGAATCATAAATTGTTTTCTCCCTCTCTCCCTCTCTCCCTCTCTCCCTCTCTCTCTCTCTCTCTCTCTCTCTCTCTCTCTCTCTCTCTCTCTCTCTCTCTCTCTCTCGCAGAAATCGCCCCCATGATGGCCAAAACTATCAAAGCATTCAAGAACAGATTCTCCCGCCGATAGTGTGAAAGAGACTGAATGTATTTTACGAATTCCAACTGTGTTTTTAATTTAATTTTAAATTTTACTGGAGACCCTCCGCCTCTACACACACACACACACACACACACACACACACACGCGCACACACACACACACACACACACACACACACCATCATCATCATCATCATCATCATCATCATCACCATCTCTACATATGTGAACATTTCAGAATTGATGGAATAATGGTTGACTTTTTCTTGTTTTTTATTTAAGTGATGGCATCTGTTCGGGGGGGGAGGGAGAGGGTCTTTAAATAAGTATTTAAATCATGAACTGCAGTCAAACGGCTGCGACGTCTGTGTAGAGAAAATTAACGTTTTATAGGACGCAAAAGGACACAAACACACACACATGCACACTCACACAGTCTGTTACTTTTTCCTTGTTCTCCAGCAGGCTTTATTTTTTCTTTTCTTTTCTTTGATGGAAAGACAAGAAAACTCATTCTTTTAATTCAAAGAACAGCCTTTTGTTACTTTCCTTCACGACCAAACGATACACTACACTTAGGAAAAACCTTCAAGCGCTCTTTGTTTGGTCCTTTAATCGCATGCATGATGCACGTCAGTCGCGGCTTCGAGACTCCACCCGACACATCAACCGGCTGGTTAAAGAGCTTTTACAAAACAAACTCATTTTTTTAATATTTAAGGCTCAAATGATATCGGTGAACTACACACACACACAGACACACACAGACACACAGACACACAGACACACACACACACACACACACACTCTGTAGACTGATTTTAACCCTGCTGTGGCTTCAGACCCTGTTTTCCTGCTGTCGAATGTGTGCGTCCCCGTTTTTATCTGCTTCACTGTGACAAATAGCTTGAGCGAGAGTTGAAGAAACTGTAGGAAGAGAAGAAGAAGAAAGAACGAGGAAAACGACTAAAATACAACGATAAGGAAGGAAATTGATTGGACGTCTGCAGCTTCAGTCTTCAATGATGATGAGATGTATTTATTTTCAAACACTGGGACCTGGCACCCCTCTACTTGGGCCCTAAAGGAAGTAGATTAAAAATTGTAATTTTATTAGATTTTAATAAATGTTCTATGGTCATTTTTATTAAAATCGACTTTTTGCCCTTACAGACTGTCTGTGCTGCTGTGTGTGTGGTGTGAATGAAAACCAAACTTTCATTTTCTCTCTTTATAATTAAAGAGGAGGTAAGGTGGAAAAATACTTACTACAGTGCGTCCATCCATCCATTAGGCCCCAGTAAAAATGTGTTTTATTGTTTCTGTAATGTTTTCCTTAAATCGTGTAACAATTTAAATTTCTCATATCTATCATCATAACCATCATTGACCTTAATGGATGATTTTCTGTTTTAGAGGTCGCAGTTTAAATCGTTTTTTAAACTGTACAGTTCATTTGTTCAAGCAGGTGCTTTAAAGTGGTGAAACATTATGAAGTTTTAAACACAAGAGATCTACTTTAATATTCAAATTTGGTGCAACTTCATTTTTTAAAACTTGTGCCTGAAATAACGGCACTGATGTGCTTTGTTGGGGAAAAAAATCCTCTTTGCTTTGTTGTTGACTGTGATGAAGGTTCAGAGGTGGATATGATGGCAACGCATTACTACAAGCAGTATAAACACTCGTAAGCAGATATAAGGACAATTTCAATTGTGTAGCTACTAATGTGCAGTATTTGTCAGGAAATATAACTTCAACAAAGACATTTTATTCTTTTTTAATATTGCAATATTACAAATGACATACATTAATAAACACTTTAACATGCTCACAACTACAGCTAAATGTATCATAAACCAATTAGTAGCTCTTTATGTACTGCTTGTCAAGGCTAAATAGGAGGTAATACATTTATTTTTTAATAAATATCCACTTAATCTAAACAAATTAGACAAGTTGGTAGTTCTGGGTCTGAAAAGTGAAGCCAATCAAGGATGTGACATAAACTGATATTCTCTCCAATGGCCAGCAGGGGGCGACTCCACTGGCTCCAAAAAGAAGTAATTATATGGAAGCATGTGAAAAAAATGACTCTGCTTCTCACTTGATTTAGTACCCCAGCAAACAGTTATCTAATGAGTTTATGGTCTCAATCACTAGATTTTTTTGTTATTCTTTATTTTAGAAATTACATGAACATTAACTATGTACAAACAAAACCAGGGATACATATGCCACAATATGAGAAACATACAAATTAAAAAGAGGAGAAATGAAATATTAAAAGGAAATATTACATATTCACAATAATTTATCATCAGTCCATATACAATTTATCCAAGACATTATTATTAGAATTAGTCCTCTTTTAGTGCCATCCAGCTCTTGATGTAAAATTATACTATATATTTAAGGGAATGCTTACATCATGACTGACAAGTCGCTACTATGAGGACAACGTTAATTATGTACTTAACATATGTAACATGTAACATATCATTACCATCCTAACCCTGGATTAGATCAGGAGTGCAGGTGTAGCTGTAGCTGTTTCAGTGTGTTTTCAGTTCATGAAAGTTAATTGTAATGTTTTGGTTGCCTGAAAAAGTTTTGTTTAGAGTTTGGTTGTACTAAAAAAACCTCAAAGGAGTCAGGATGTTCAGTTTGTCTGGTAAGTATATTTTGTTTTAAACTTCCTTTTCGTCAGCCAAAATTACCATTAGCCTTATCAAAATTAACCGTAGACTGTAACTATATATTTTTTCCTAGTAGGTGAAGTCATGACCCACTGTACTCTGCCTCTGATTGGTTTATGTGGGAATTTTTTCCCCATCTGTTTAGATATTATCAATATAGTATTTATCAGGTCATATAATCATTCTCTATGGAAATTAACTATCTGCATAATCATTATTTCACAATTATACAAAAAAAAATACCAACAATACAAAATGATGTTGTCACGAGGGGCATTGATGTGAGGCCAGCATGGCAGGTAACAGTTGACTTTTTGCAGCGTGCTCAAGTAACGCTAAATTTTTTGGCAGCATATTCAAGCCATGAATGTACTAAGGCTCTTGTAAAACGTTCAAGACTCAAGTCCATAGTTGGCATAATGTGTGAGAGAACGGTCAGGGTCACGGCAGATAAGCTCCACCTCAGATGGGTATAAAAGAATGCAAGTCACAGATTCAGTGTTATTCGGTATCTGGTCTGCGGACCAGCCCAAGTTTACTTGTATTATGCACAGTAAATCTAATATTGCATTGAACTCTGCTTGACTCAGTGTATTTATGACTCTTGAAGTTTTTTTTGTTTTTAATTGAACATACAAGTTGTGAAGACTGGCCATAACTGAAGGTTGTTTCTGCCACATTTACCTTGACATTCTTACCCTAACCCTAACTAATCTCACTCCTCAGGCCTAAACCTAATCAATCCAATCAATGAAGGCAATGATTACTAGCCGATCAGAGCAGGCAGAGTATGTTGGGGGTCAGCCTAAGTTAAATTCGCAGACTAAAAATGAACTATATTAAAGAAATCATCTTCATGTCCAAATATTTTTACTACTGGCTCCAAAATTCAATAATGACGTCGGTCAAAAATGCAACAATCGAGGCGTCAAAAAGCAGTGGGTGACGTCACGGCGACCATGTCCATTATTTTGAAAAACTCAAACCGGAAGTGATTGTCTCGGTATTTTTGGGGCTCTTGACGAAGTGGAAAGTTGCTGATCTCATTTCACTTTGAGGAAAAACACAGAGCAGGCAGAGCGGCCGCCGTTTCCATCCTCCGGATTGTGTGTGTTGACGGAAAAGCGGCGTGTTTAGCTCCACGATGTCCGGGCACGGCCACGGTCACGGGCACGGGCACGGCTGCGGGTGCGCGGGCGAGCACGAACCCGCCGAGAGGGGCCTGGAGTACGGACTGTACCAGCGCATCGACCTGGAGAAGCTGCAGTGTCTGAACGAGAGCAGGGACGGAGACGGAAAGCTGGTATTCAAACCGTGGGAGGAGCGGAACCAGCGGGACAAGGTAACCGTGTTCCAGAGCCTCTTGACCGGTCAGTTACCCTCGGTCTACCCCCCCGAGTGAGGGTGCAGGTCTGCGGGGAGTGTCTCTGCATGCGGTGCCTCACTGCGCAGTTACAAAAACAAACAAACAAAACAACTAACAGACTTTATTAACACTGATGATGTTACTATTTAAATTAACTCTTGGTTTAATCTCTGCATGTAATTTATTTTACTAATTTGGGCTGGGCAGTATTTTTAAATTAAGATAAGATACTCCTTTATTAGTCCCACGGTGGGGAAATATACATTATTGCAGCAGAAAGAGCTTCAATAGAAAGAATAAAGCACAATAAATAATAAGTACACAAGCAATAAAAGACAATAGTAGTAAAAATAAATAAATAGTAACACTAAGTAATATTGGTGTTGATTATTTTCATACACCGATTTATATCATGATGTGCCACAAAGTCAAATGATTAAACTGACGTAGAGCTGCAGCAATTAATTGATTGGTTGCCAACTATTTTGATAATCGATTTACACTCTTGAGTCATTTTTAAAGAAGAAAACTGCAAAATTCTCTGATTCCAGCTCACGAAATGTGAGTATTTAGTCCGCTATGATAGTAAACTGAATATGTTTGGTTGTGGACTGTTCAGGATTTTTAAAAAAGACATTTGAGGATGTCATATGGGCTTTTGGAAAAAATTGATCAACATTATTCACCATTCTCTAACATTTTATAGACTGAAAAACTAATCAATGAATCAAGAAAGTAATCTACAGATTAATCAGTAATGAAAATAATGGTTAGCTACATCGTAGTTTAAAGCAATGCACTTGATACATTCAATCTTTACTAATACAATCAAGCACTTTATTAGGGATACCTGTGCAATCCAATACAACAGCTCTGTAGAGATGCACCAGTACTGATACTGATGTCGGATGTTGATCCAATACTATCTCAAATAGCTGCATCAGGTGTTGGTGACAATGGGCCAATATGTTATTGGATACCATTATTTTAATAAATCAATTTTTTACATTTTGTTTTACAGAGTTAGGAAATCAATGTTTAAGTTAAGCCTGATTTTGCCCTGCACATAAAGTCATGATCCCAGTCTCTTCCAAAGAGTGAGGCATACAGCTTATTAATCAGGATCGGCTGATACCCAAAGCCGAGGTATGGGTATCAGTATTAGGACTGAAAAAGTTGGATCGGTGCATCCCTGCAGCTCTGCTATAAATGTTACTCTTACAAAGCATAGCCTTCAGTTTTTATTGCCATAGTTGGAATTCTACTTTATGTTTATTACCATGGTCATAGTGGGTGGTGGTCGTGTACTGTAGTGCATTATATTGACAAGTGTTCCTAATATTTTTGTACACCCCATAAACATACATGATTATGCCATCGTAATGCTATAAATATACCCACACTGGATTATATCTCTAAAAATACACAGAAAAAGCTTTTTAGACCCTATTGTAGCAGGTAAGTGGCCAACATGTCAAAGCTTAAAACTGATATCCTGATAATTCAGTTGGTCAAGCAAAAAACATCCAACAATACTCAGTGTAGATTATCAGATATGATCGCTAAAAAAAAAAACTGTTGTAGGAATCAGAAAAATAAAGAATGAAAGAAGTCACGTGTTTGCCTTTCTTCCTAGTTTGTCGAGAGCGACGCAGATGAAGAGCTGCTGTTCAACATCCCGTGAGTACTAAAAATCCAACATCATCATCACAGTCATCGTCATGATTAGCTTTAAACTTCATCTATTCTCTTGCATGAACAGCATATTGAGAGTATCTAGCTTTAGTATTTTGATGTGTTTCCATGTGAAACAGGACAGACGAACAGGAAGTAACGATTGGTGGACGTTGATTTGAACATTGAAAAGTGGGCGAGTCATAATGAATTTCAACTCAGTGCTATTAGAAATTGAAGATTGATCGATGGGTGGATGTCAGGATATTATTGGGAGAAATTGGTTCAA
This sequence comes from Scomber scombrus, assembly GCF_963691925.1. Classification (NCBI taxonomy): domain Eukaryota; kingdom Metazoa; phylum Chordata; class Actinopteri; order Scombriformes; family Scombridae; genus Scomber; species Scomber scombrus. The sequence goes on from NC_084985.1 coordinate 11,077,925, forward strand.
GCCTACGTAAGCACACGTCATGTCAAAGAATTCATGTTTTGGTATTTTTGGCATATATTGTTAAACAGGTGCACAATATGACGCTTAATGTGAAGGGAAGGATGCTTGTGCCAGTAGGGGTTTAGTGGCTCAACTTCACCTACGTACGAGGTTTCCTGCAGACAGAGAAACAAGTAACAAAAAAGGAATCCAGTCTAATGCCTCATTCAACCCAGGTGGCAAGAGTTATATCCAATGTGCTTCCCTTTTCAATGACTCATTTATGATATTGCCACAAATAGAATTGTCCCTGTGAATTTAAGAGGCAGGAGAATCATGTTTTCTTTTTTTGTAGTACCTTGCAATAGTATAATCCATGTTTTCATTTATTATAGCCTCTTTATGTTCAGCTGTTCTCAATTTTGGATTATGATCCGTTTGACCCACATATGTAAAACCATGTGGACACTTCAGCATATAGATGACATGTAGACATACTTCACTATTAACACACTCTTTAATTTTGTACTTTTTATCTGAGTGACGTTGGCAAAAGTCTTACTGTTATAGCAACGTGTACACGGCTGAATGTACATGATGCATTTTTTCCTGAGCTCCATTGCCTTTTTTCCCAATTGCTTTCAATTGTATGTGGCCACCAATAGAAAATGTGCTCCAACCAGCGTCTTTTTTTCAGAGTTTTGTGCGGCTGCTCCAGGGCTTTTACTTAAAAATCTATGAGCTTTTCAGAGAAACGCTGATGTCGTCAACCAACCGTCGGGCAACCAATCATATATTAGACTATTAGACTGTGTGTCCTTTGGTTGGTGCTCATGGTGGAAAAACAATGTCAAAGAAGAACAAGAATAACAAATAGATGATGAAAACCGATAATGAGAGGGGCGATACTAGTCTATCATACAGCTGCGGTTAGTGGTGTCAAGATATTGTTGTCATAGAAACAAAAACCCAAATGCTTAGTTCAGTCCTTTTTTGTTTTTAATGAAATCTGCTAATTAAAAATGTAAATCATAGGATGCTGTGGTGTGCTGGAATATAGATGTTTTTTGTTTTACTGATTTAAAGTATATTTGGATGGCAACATACAGTGAATCTGTGTTAACTTGTATTTTACCCAAAAATGTGTTTCTATATAAAGGTTGTTATTAATACTGAGATGAGCTCTTTTAGTTCGTCTGTAATTACAGACCAAAGCGATTCAGGTTCTAATTTCATTTTTAGTTTTCACATCTCTGCGTTCATCTCTCATTACAGCTTCTGCTTACTTGCCTTTCACAGCGACCTATTTTTTTGTCCTGTTGGCGTCTCGTCTCTGTGATTTCGCCCCGTTTTTGTCAAAGATAGCAAAGAAACTCTGTGTCATCTCTTTCAGTTTTACAGGCAGTGTGAAGTTGAAAGGCATCATCATCTCTGGAGAAGACGACGACTCTCATCCAGCTGAGATAAGACTGTGAGTGTCTGACGCTGCCTCTTTGATCAGGGGTCAGGGAGGTCATGCAGATTTGACATCTCAAAGCACACAACCGTATGTAAAAATGTTGCTCCTATAAATTGATTGTCTCCATTGCAATTCATCATGTCACCTGAGGATCATGAGACAACGTTTTTCCAGTTGGCAAGGTAGAAAGTCAAAATCACTGTGTGACTTTGTGTAATCTCAGATAAAAGAGGTGTGAGAGAAATGTGTTGAAATCAAAATTAAACCTTTATTGTTACACATGCAGAGACCAGTCAGTTGCACAGTACTTTGCGCCCCCTTCTGGTCACCATAGGTAATTAAACAGAGTTGAAAATTAAAATTTAAAAAACTATGAAAATGTAAATTATGAGCACAATATATAAAAACTTAAAAGATAAAAAATACAAACTTATATATCAATCAATCAATCTTTATTTATATAGCACCAAATCACAACAAAAGTCATCTCAAGGCACTTTACAAATAGAGCAGGTCTTTAATTGAATTTAAAGAGACCCAACATTCCCACAAGCACTTGGTGACAGTGGCAAGCTAAAACTCCCTTTTAACGGGAAGAAACCTCAGGCAGAACCAGGCTCAAAGTGAGCGGTCATCTGCCTCGACCAGTTGGGGTTGAGAGGAGGAGGGGGGGGGGGGGGGGGGTAAAGAGGAGAGAGAGAAAGGACAGGAGAGAAGCACATTGAAATACAAAGAAAAAACAACACTTAGATATCACATTGGTATTTATATATCTGTAACGTCCCATCTTATAATCAAGTAATAATAACAACAACCACAACAAAAAACAACAGTCCCATTGTAACAGCCACTGCTTCTTTTTGTTGCATCTTAAAACCAAGAGAGCCAGAGCACTTTTATCCTATTTACGATGTAGATCTACTACTATCCACCAGGTGTAGTAACTGATATCTGACAGTCAGACACGGGTCACCACCAAGACGTTTTTAGACCCATCTGGCACAGTGTCAGGTGATTTATACCTGCAGGATCACTGTTATCACACAGAGATCTTTAGTTCAGTGAGGCAAGAGTCCTCCACTGATGTATCGCTGCTCTCCTGTCAGGCTCTCAGTGGAGAAAAAACAGGATCAAAACTGAAGCAGCACTTTTTCTTTTTTTTTTAATTGACACATTCTTCACAATTCACTCAATTGTCCAGTGTGTGTACGGCTAATCGCTACTAAAGGCTGATGATGAGAAGCTTACTGCTTTCTCACTCCACATCCCCAGATTTTTTTCTTTTTCAAATATTTTCAGCTCTGGCCGACGATGACTAAAGTGACATCACATGAAGCAGTTATTTAGACATCCTGCAGCTTCCTCTACAGCCATAAATTCTTTATACTACTTTTTCATATATGCACTTGTACTCCCCAAGACGTACATACGTAAACATCTATTTCTCGTCTGTCTGTCCTGGAAGAGAGATCCTTCCTCTTTTGCTCTTCCTGAAGTTTCTTCTATTTTTTCCGTGTTAAAGAGTTTTTTGGGGGGAGAGAATTTCCTTATTTAGAACGAGGGTCTTAAGGATAGAGGATGTTGTATTGCTGTACAGATTGTAAAGACCCCAAATGCAAATTCACAATGTGTGATATATTGGGCTATATGAATAAAAATAGACTATAGATTATAGTACTCCCACCCTTTCCCTCACCAGAGAAAGGTAATTTCATCAATTTAAACTTCTCTCTTAACTCTTCTCGATTTTGGTTTATTAGGTACAAGAACATCCCTCAGATGTCCTTCGACGACACCGGCAGAGAACCCGAACAAGCCTTCAGACTCAACAGAGACCCTCGTGCTGAGCTGGAGTACCCAACCAAGTGAGAACACAAGCAGGAGTCCTGTTTAATTTCAGTGTGATTCAGTGTGGCCGCTGGGCTGAAGCTGACAGCTGCACCCAGCTCACTGCTGACCAGCTCATACTACGAGGACGAAGACGTTCAGGATGTCAGACAGACGTTTAACACGTTTTAAAGGCACAAGTGTTAATAAGAGACATCTGAGACATACACATCAGGGCTCTGTCACCATCCCAAACCACACATCTGTTACAAATGTCATCTGTAATAAATTGTATTAAGGAGTTAAAGTAGATGCTCACTTTACTGTAGAAACATTGTGTCATATTTTTAAGGCTTTTAAATTTGCCCACACAAGAGATGTAGACAAGATAATCTGGATCATTTTCACAGCCTGGACGCTCAACAACTGTGAAATATAATCTGGTCAAAGAAGCGTTTTAAAGACAAATGAAACCGAATCTGTTTATCTTTCTGTTAGCTTAACATTTACACACACACACACTCACAATCTACCATCACTGTTTTAACTTCCTATCAGCCTTCTAAACGCAGCGCGACGACTCCATCCTGGTTTTGAAGATTACAGTTATTTCTCACGTACAGAGTGTTTTGAGTATGTTTGGATTTCTCTTTTCCTTAAGTGTCTCTTTTTCTTTCATGATTTCCAGGATTGCTCGTTTCTCCAGCGTTCAGCACCTCTCCATCCACATCTCCAAGAACTTTGGAGAAGAGAGCACCCGGGTCTACTACATCGGCCTCAGAGGAGAATACTCAGAGGTCAGTCTGAACTTTAAACGCCACCAGTGTGCCGAAGCATCTCTTATTCTCTTCGTCTAAATGCCTTAATAACATGAGTAACATTACAAAAATATCTCTCACATATGTTTTGTATGTGTGCAGACTTAACCAGGATTCATATCATTATTAAATGAAAAGAGACAATATTTTGGGGAGGAATTTCTTGCCCTCGGGATGAAAGATGCAACAAAATAATGTCTTATCGCTCTGGTGTAACTCAGTTTCCCTTTCATCTTCAAAAGCATGTTTGTCACTTGGTACCATGCTGATATCCATTTCTTTACGTGAAAGAATCAAAACATGACATCTTTTACATTATTCTGAAATAGTTGCATCAAGCCACGTCGTCCCACGGCTCAAAATTGCCGTTTTTTACGCCCGCGGCCTCACAGCCATGCGACTCATCGTCTGCTTCAGAGGATCAGTTTGTTCCATTTTTCACTCCAGTTCATTCGCTCCATTATAATTTTCACAGATTTCTGAGGCTTATTTAAGAGCTTTTAATCTTTTTATGTCTCAGAGTTTAGTTCCTGAAGCTTGATGCCTCGGGTTTTCTCTGCAGAACCAGTGAAAACTGTTTTATTTGAGATGATTTACATCAGCTTGAGACTGGATGGAGTATTTGGGTGGAGAGTCACTCGTAGTGGTTCCCAAAATGGGGAGGCGTTAAGCTGTTACAGGGAACTGTGCTTAACCAGAGGGACAAAACATTTAAGTAGAGTAAAATTTAAAAGAATCTGTTTGGTTTTTAGGAAGAATGTATAAACAAGGCTGCTCTGATGCTATGAAAAGTCCGATTTTAAAAGTTTTTGTACAAACTTTCCCATTTCCTTGAATGAGAAAGTATGTCCAAACCTTTGACTGGAACTGTATATATTTAAAGTACACAATGGACAGATTATAGACAGTGAAACAAGACAAACAGGGGATGATCAAATTCCAAATGTTAAGAAGTCTGTCTTGATCTCAAGTCAACTGTTAATATACTGGGACAACGTTGTGACCTTTTGTCTTAAAACTCTGGCTAATTTACAAAACTTAAACTCGTGCAAATAAATATGAAATTAATGTTTTTGATAATGTTATTTAAATATAGTTTTTTGTGGCTCATTTTATGGTTAGTTTAGCCAGTTGATAAAAATCTAAATAGATTTACTCATCTGGGAGAAGCATGGAGGAAAAGTTGGTGATGTACTCTGTTGAGGCATTAAAACTGACAAAATGTTATTTAGATCATATTGTGTACATCCTGTTACATCATATAGTGTCACAGGAGCAATGTGCCGGCCATGAGCTCACACAATATTATCTAGAGCTGAGAAAACTATTTTGAATTATTTGAAAAACCACCATTGAATTAAGTAATATGCCAAAAATGTTGTGGTTCAAGTTTCTCAATTGTGAGGATTTGCTGCTTATCTTTGTGTTATGTGATACTGAACTGAATATCTTTGTGTTTTGGACTGTTGTCCGACTAAAAAAAGCTATTTAAAAATGTTGAATTGTTATTTTATGTACATTTTAGTGCCAATAACCATTAGTTGTCGCCCTAGTACTTCATAATAGTGCTGCTTGTCTTCCTTTGTGTTTGATTACACAAATATACAAAATTTTAAGTTTAAACTCATGACCTTTCTTGAATGTAGAGCAACTTCCTCAGCTGTGCCCCTCTGTGAATGTCCTCGTTTTGAACCAGAAACACTGTATCGATTAATGCTCACCCTTGCAGGAGGTCAACGTGTGTTCTCTTTGTCCTTTTCAAGGCTCACAGACATGAAGTGACGATCTGTAACTACGAGGCATCAGCAAACCCTGCAGATCACAAGGTGGAGAGCATCATCCCGCAAACCAACTTCATTTCCTGAAAAGCTTCAGAGAGTCGGGAGGAAGAGGAGGAGAGGTTTGATACATTGACACGAGTCGAAAAAGTCAAAGATGAGTTCAACGCTGCGTACTGGCAGGTTGGTCGAGCTCAACCGGGACTGAGCACTGAAATCTGAAGACCAGAGAGCTTCAGATGTGTCTGGAAGTGCCACGTTGTTGCTGTTTTTCTGTGGCAATAAAGAGTGAAGGCTTGAAGAATGTCGGCAAAAAGCTTAATAAATGCATGAAACATTTGACACTCAGATAAAGTCTGTTGTTATCAGTATAACCTGTATACTCTGATTCATGTCAAAGATACCCACCTCTGCAATAAAGCTAAAATAAAACACTGACAGCTGAAAATCAAACTAAACAATTGTACTTTTTGATCAATTTAACTCAAGACTTGTCTTGGTTGTCATGTTTAAACTCTGGATGCATAATCTGCTTCTCATATGAACAAAGCATTAAGCCATGGTTGCACTATGCTATTTGAACAGTGCATGGTGCTGTTATGTAGTGTATTGAACCCACTAATAACTGGATTTTACTGTGTTTTAATTACACATCTTGAGCTCATTTGACCAGAACAGATTTGTTTTACAAACACAAATAGGTGCTAGTCCAAAGGAAATGTTCTGTTGATGCCTAGCAGTAATTTCAATCAACTATAAATGAAGCCACCGTTTATGTGTAGAAGACTAATAAAGCACGTCTGTGGTTTTGAAGTGCAACACAGAGCATATTGCATTACATTTGTACATTTTTAGCTAATTGAGTTTTAAAATAAGCTGTAACTCTGTTAGCCTTGTCCTGAGATACAATCCTGAACAGTTATAAATCAATTTGATTCTTAAATGAATTGAAAGAAATCAAACATTTGCCTGCATTTCCACTCCTGTTTAACAGCTTCCAATAAAATATTCTAGAAAGACGTGCAGATGGGCTTCAGGATCTTTCAGTAGCACACAACAACATCGTCACAAATATCTGCAGAAAAAGATAAATTAATGTTTTTTTACGCAAATATCATTTAATCATTTGCCTTTTGTAAAACCAGCATATTGTCCATTGACGTCTGCTGAATGTCTTCTGCCACCTAGTGGTTCACTGTGTGATTGATGTTCAGTCTGAGCAGGACCTGGGATGGTTTCCATACCCATAGTGCTCTATGAATTGATACAGTTAATTAAATAAATGTGCTAACATTCAGGGAAAATGAACGTTTTCTAGATGAAGAGAGTGAAGTTAAAGAATTAATATAATTTGAGACGAGTGCTTGGCCCAAGTCCAAAGTCTCCTGCAGTAGAGGTCCGCTCTTTATTCCTCTGCAGTAACACTTAAATACAAACATGTCACATTCTCATCCACATGGTCATTTTCCAAAGCTTTTGAGCCAATACTTGATTGTATTAACTCACTCACTCTGAAAAGCTTCTCGTCACCTCCTCACTTTCCCATTTTTTCCCGACAAAGGGGTTATGTCATTTTTGATTTCTTTGCATTAGTAATGCAGTATGACATCATGCAGTATGTGGCAGCCTGCGAGCGCTTTTACGAGAATGTGTGAGCTCAGTATTGAAGACTGCACGGTTGGAGGGTTTAGAAAATAGGTTGTTGGAGCTCTCCAAGAAGGCTGCTATATTTAATAAGAATCCTCAACTTTATATAGATATGTTGACGGCTTTGCTGCACATTGTGTTTACAAATGAAAAATCAGTAACAGTGTGTCCCAGTAACTCTGGATAATCTACAGAAGTCATAAATTACATTTTCAATGCTGTCAGTACCACAAATGAAATGAAAATGCAACATAAACTACTGTATAAACTACAGTTACATTACAGTTAGCATTACAATATCCATGTGTTTCAAACAGTTGACTTCACTGGTTACTGTCAGTAAAACTTCAAGGACTTTGTCTCAATAAATCAAAATGAAAAACGAACACTGAAATTTGAGTAGACAAGGTATAATTTGTTATCATAGTTAAATTAATTATAGATTTTTGAGGTGGGAACATTAAAAAACAAAGTTGTTTCTAAAGTATATGTTGTAACCTAAATGAATTTTGTAAAGGTAAATAAAAATTCACAATTATAGAATAAGTCTTTTAATAAATGTACAGCTGTCTTAGGTATTGATAATCTATTATTTTATATATCATATACTGTATATAGACAGCAAGTATTCAAATAATTAACTTATGTAAACGTAAGCTACAGAAGTATTAGCAACACAATGCACTTTATGTAGAACTGCAAAATTTCAGCCAAACAGGTAAAATGTCACCCCATCAATGTTACATTATTACATTATTGGATCATATTGATGCATATTTTTTGTACACAGCAATGCATACATTCATCTCATATCTGTACTAATCTTATGTTTCCTATGCATTTATGAAAGAATCTTAGTCTGAAAAGTAACTACAATTAAATAAATGTATTAGAGGAAAGATTTACAATATTTTCCCCTGAAATATTAATATTTCCCTCTTAGTATAAAGTGACATACAATGGACATATAGTCTTTTAACTTCATAGTAATTTTCTACCGCCTAATACTGAGTATATTTGATTATAAATGTCTTTTGTCTCCTTCACTTCTTTGCACGGTTTACAAGAAAATCCTGTTTACAGTCCACATTAAAAGCTGTTTCACCTGTATACAGTCATCCAATGCTTGTGTTTATCTCTGGAGATTGAGAGCCACTTAACCTGAGTCAAATCCCTTGTATGTGTAAATATATACTTGGCCCAAAAAAGATTATTTATTATTTTTTTCTTACTTTATTTATTGTCATCACTATCATTTCATGCATTCTGCACTTAAATCTCCTATCGCACAGCAATGTTAATCCTTTTCTTTTTATGTGATTAAGTGTATCACCCAGTGAGTACAACACAATAAGTAGATAGATACTTTATTGTCATACAGGTCTGAAATTTTTCTTGCGTAAAAGTAGTAATTAAAAATAAATAAGATTACTAATATAGCAATTAAGCAAGCAATTAGCAAGGTCATCACAACAGTGTCGACATTCAAATTCATCAAGAAAAAAAGCACAAATAAATGGTAGACAAAACAACAAGAAACAGCAACCAAAGAAACAAACAAACAAAAACAAATTTAAAAAAAGGGAAAAAAATCAATCTCGGATTAAAGATCAATTTATTTACTTATTTATTTATCTTATTTAGCTAATAAAACAACAAACTATGTAGATCTATAGTGGGCGTGGCCTTGAGGTGACGTCATTACGCCCCCCCCCGCACCCCTCCTCCCCCTCCTGTGTGCGGACAGTAGCGGAAGTTCCGTTCCGTCGTGAACTGGGACAGCAAGCGGTGAGTGTATGAATCTGTTTGAGCTAGCGGGCCGCGATTTGTCATTTTTTAACCACTTTATCGCGCTCCAAAGTGACTCCTCTCGGTGTCTGTTCGTCGCTAAAGGAGTCACCTAAACAATTGGAGGGGTTTGAGGGTTTAATTCGGCTCATGTCTTTAGCTTGAGGCCGGCGAAAGAGAGAGGGGGACACACCGGCAGAAGACAATACAGTTAATGAGACGGTAGCTAGCAGCTCCGACGTTACTACTAACGCTAGCTCCGGTGTGTGTGTGTGTGTGTGTGTGTGTGTGTGTGTGTGTGTGTGTGTGTGTGTGTGTGTGTGTGTGTGTGTGTGTGTGTGTGTGTGTGTGTGTGTGTGTGTGTGTGTGTGTGTGTGTGTGTGTGTCGAGCTAAACCGGGATTAAAACCCCAACGTTTGAGATGCGGTCAGTCTGTCTCTTTGGGTTTTACACACTGAATGCCTTCACTATACTGAGGATGAGGAAGATGATGATAACACATTCAACCATTCATTGTCTTCCCTTCCTTTTCCATAGCCGCTTTCCTCTCCTTTATTCATTTATTGTAAAGCTATCGGTGCCATTTGACTGCAGTGTGTTTTAACAGGCGAGCCATTAACCTCCATCAGCAGGCGGAGAGCAAGGTTAGCTGCTGGTGTATGGTGTGAGGAAGAGGAGGAGGAGGAGGGGATGCCTGCCACTCACTGCCGCATATTATCCCGTTGTTTGCCAGCCGTCCGTAGCCATTAAGCAGAGAGCAGTCTGAGTGTAGCAGCCCGCTGTTTGTGTGTTTGACAGACTGCAGCACTTCTTTCTTTCGTTTTTTTGTTTGACTTTAATGTAATTGGAGTCATGCAGGATGGAGACTCGTGATGTGCTTTAAGTTGGCTGCAACATAAAAGCGGCATCTTCCTTTCTTGCTTGCTTGCTTTAAGTGGAAGAAGTGCTCAGATCCTTTACTCAAGTTGTGAAGCACCAATGCAGCAATTTAAAAATAGTCAATTTAAAGTAAAAAGTTTTGCATGAAAAATCTGGCTTCAGTAAAACTACACATGTATTAGTAGCTAAATGTAGTTAAAGTATTACAGTAAAAGTAGTGGTTTGGTCCCTCTGACTGATATATTATTATATATGACATAATTAGACATAGATGTTACTGTTGTAGCTGCTGGATGTGGAGCTAGTTTACACTACTTTATATACAGTTAGTTAGTTTAGACCAGTGGTTCCCAACCTAGGGGTTCAGGCACCTCTAAAGGGTCACAAGATAAATGTTAGGGGCCGTGAGATGATTAATGTGAGACAAAAGAGGAAGAAACAAATTCCGATACACAAATCTGTTTTTAGATTTCTTTCATCTAAACATTTATTGAAATGAAAAGAAACAATGTGAGAAGTTTAGAGGGAACATCACTATTTGGTGGAGCTGTTAACAACTCATAGACATCTGAAATGTAACCTGACTACACACTGCTTTTTTTAAGATGTCAAAAGTTAAAACGGTTGGAAACCACTGGTTTCATCTTTAACAATGTGTTGTATTTTAAAAGCTTGTTATATTATCCATTGTGTCAAATCTTCATCTGAAAAGTAACTAAAGCTCTCTGAAAACTGTAGTGCAGTGGAAAGTACAACATTTCCCTCTGAAATGTAGTGGAGTGGAAATATAAAGTAGCATCAAATGAAAATACTCAAAGTACAAATTACTTAAGTACCAGATTTGAGTAAAGTACTTAGTCCCTTTAAACCACTGCTTTCTTGCTCTCTTTGTTCTACTCAAAACTAAAGCTTTTTAAACTACATATCTTTTGGGTTTTAGGCAGTCAGTTTTTTCTGACTAATTAATAAATGAAATATTTATTTATAGATAATAGAAATAATAGTTAGTTACAGCCACCAGGAGAAGCGTTGACGATATCTCCATTACCAAAATCCAAGAGGACGTCCAGTTTTAAATCACAGTATTAGTATTAATCTGCTGTATCTGCAAAATGTAACAGTGACTTTTGAAGGCTTCGCTGTAGATGAAAGTTGGAAAAAATCAAGGGAACGTAAATATGCAGGTTGCTGCTGCGTCCGTTTTAGCAGCACCGACAGAGGATGTATGTGGCCAGAAAATTACATTACGTGATAGATTAAATTAAAGTGAATTAGTAAATTGGAACGAGCCCTATTTTCAGTTGTTTTTCAGGTCCAACCTGAATTGGACTCGACTCGCTTGTGCACAGCGTGACACTATTTTTAACCACCAGCCTCCTCCAGAAGCGTAGAGAGTGAGCCATTGTTTCTTAGAGCGAGCATTGAAAACCCACACTGTGCTTTATGCTGGTGCTCCGGGTTGTGGATCATTGTGAATCTGCTGAACAATAACAGGTGAAAGAAAAAAAAGAAAAGAGAGGGGGGTTATAAAAGTGATTAATCGCCTCTTTGCATATGTTACCACTTTTAGAGAGCTTGTCCTACTTTTTTTTCTGAACAGATTGTCCAACGTTCCTGCGCTCCTCTGCGTCTTTTCTTATTATCTCTTTATTTTCACTTGTGCTCTCTGCTTTTAGTCACAGTGTCTCTCCGGATCTGTGTGTTCCCTTTTTTTTCTCTTCTTTTTTCTTGAGAGCAGCTAAATTACATTTGGTAAAAGAATTTGCTGCCTACACTGAATTAGACTTACAAAATGAATGCAGGTCTTGTGATGCACATCTTAATCATTTCCTGAGTCACATTTTGTACCTGTCATTTGCTTCAAAGGGTTTTTTGTGTTTTAAACCCAACGAACGACTATTAAAACAGGTTTCTTGCTGTAATCATCCCTCCTGTTCATACTAGCCACAAGAAGATCCCTAGATAATGCATTTACAGTGTAAGTGATGGAGGTAAATGTGGCAAATCAAGTAGATATCATACAGTTTCAGTATTTTTTGTGTCAAAGTCCCTCTTTTTGTTACTATACTTCCACCGTAGCTCAGCAGGGAAGCACAAAGAGGTAATTTGATAATAAAAAGACTAAATGTGGCAGATATCCTCTTAATATAACAGCCAGTATGAGCAGGAGGAATGATTACAGCGAGGAAACCTCTTCCAGTGTTCATCTGTTGTTTTAAGACACGTTTGAAAAATGGTGAACCTGACCTTTTAAAGCAGAATAAGACTGCGGGGTGTTTCTCAGCTTAAACTGGTAGAAAATGCATGTAAGAAATCGTCCTCCTGACAAAGTTTTAATGCTTAAATAAATCCCCAAAACGTTGCACCAGATTGTTTTTCAGTGTTTAACTTTGTCCAGGTATTATTCAGCTATTACTCATTTATCAAAGGTCAGCGTGCAGGGCGAAAACAAACTCCTTTTGTCCACATTTTGAACTCCTAAATCACTCCAGTGCACCCTCTACTTCCTTGTGTTTTAACTGCGGATATGACCTTCAAGTGATAATTTGTCACCAGCCAGAGAGCAAACACATGAGGCCACAGGCCGAACCGTGCAGCGTTTAGCCGCTCACTCATAACGGCAGTGGAATTTTAACACCGAGTATAATCCCGCTCAAGGTTTACACATTAACCTTTGTGTTTCAGACATTTCCCCCGTCTCCTCACAGCTTATTTCACCAATCAGGCAGCTCACTGTGAGACCGCCTGTCCTGTCTCGTCTCCCCTACTGTTGCCCCACATCACCAGAAAAGTCAAAGGGCATTAATGAGCTTTTACTGCCCCGACTTTACTGTAAAAAATCAACCTGATCTGTTATTGGTGGCTGCCTCACTGTGCTTCAGGATGGATGTTTGCAGCGGATTTACCAGATACAGTGAAAGGGTGGAGGGAGCGAGGGAGGGAGGGCGGGTGTGTGTTTCATTTAGTTAATGAGTCTCGTCACTTGCTGACTACAGAAACCTGCCCGGCCGACACACACAAACACATACCTCATGACCGAGGTCCAGCAGCAGGTTCATTATGTGTTTGTGTGTAGACGCGGCGTGTCCAGCTCTGTTGTTCCTGTCTGACGGCTGAATGGCCGCACTGATAACCAGCCGGAGCTGTTCTTTGTCATCGCTGATGTCAAAACAACGTTTAGGCCTCCTAAACCACACGACAGATCCCACTGCTGACCCCTGTTTTTAATAAGATCCACCTGGTTCAGAATTTGAACAGATCCTGATGATCTAACATTTGATTTTTGACTTTTTAGAAAGACTGCAGCCCCTTCATTTTTTTATTAAGTCATTTAAAAAAAAAAACAACATTTGAGTTATTCTGCTTTAAGGGTGCAGGTTTGGTTTCATAGGGGCGGGGGACACAAGAAGTTGGGGGTTGTAAACGCAAAAACGTATTTAAATTCATTATGAGAATCATGATTTTCATAATATTGGTAGCTAGAGTTCAGATTAGTCCATTAATCATTTAGTCGATTGATACAAAGGTTTTTTTAAACTGGAAATGATGAAGGCCGTTAATGAAAATAGTCTCTACAAAAAAAAGAGCTCTTGACAGCCTTTTATTGATGTTTAATTGTCATGCCACTTAATGAGAATATTAACTGTTACTAAAAATATAGATTAAATGATTTTTATATACTTGAGATGCACAGGAAATGCCCCCCTCCCCCTTCCACTTATGAACATCTACAGTACAACAGCCTCGCCCAATCGGAGCGTACGGCGGTCTGTATGAAGCCTGACAGTAGAAACACGGGGCATAAAAATTCAACACAGCGCTCGCTGCTCTGAGCTGTTATAATTAAATGCAACTCAGATGAGCTTATTAAAATTTTTTATCTTCTGTCATCTGGACTTTTGGCAGCTGGACAGTCGGAGGACGCTGATTAGACAGATTTTAGTGAGTAAATAAAAACAAACTACAAATGTACTTTAAAAAAAATCTGTTTTTCAAAATTTAAAGGAACATTTGTCCCTGAGTGATTTATTGAGCTTGCACAGTCCGCTTGTCCTGCAGCTCCAGAAACCAGAAAACAATCTTCTCTAATTTAATGTGATGTAATCAAATGACTCTAAAGCCTGGAGCTGATTCATTAGCAGAAAAGTAGCCTGGTGGATTATTTGTGTATGCTGATGTCTCTTTGTAGTTTTAAAAACATACATCACGCACACACTGCCTTCGAGGAGCACGCTCTCAATACAAAAATGCAGGATTCAAAGATGTAAAGTTTGAGCTCCAGTTTTATCTGCCATGTGAATCGTCTTGTGGTTTAAAGCTCTTTATTTTTGCGCCCAAATTCACATGATAACATATTATGTACTTAATAATAACAATAATATGTACTTCCAGACTCTCCGATCTGCAGTCAGCTGACCTCCGGTTTCTCTGTCCTCTCTGACTCCAGCACCTCTTACAGTGTATGTGTGGCAACAACATGTCTGTGCCGCTGCTCGCTGAGGCCGTGACGGTGCCTGGGGGAGAGAAGGAGACCGCAGCGGTGAGTTAGACAACAGGACACACAGACACACTTTTTACTTCCTTATCTTTGTATGTTACTGATGCTTTGTATTCATAATGGGTGGGGTGTGAATGTTTGGCTCAAGGACATTTCCAAAGAGTCAGCTGTTGGTATCAAACATGTGTTTTGCTGATGGTATGTCGACCTGGATCACTGCCCGGTTGTGCTTGATATTACAAAGCGATATCACAACTAAAATACAGTGATGTCCTTTACTTTGGCTACAGCTGATTTCTTTCAGGAAAAGCACTTTAAGAAGCCAGACACGCCTTTTCTCAGAGACTTTTCATTTATCCAAAGGAGTGCACTGAAGTTTTAATCCCTTCATTTGTGTTTAAACCTGTCTTATTGTTTGCCTCTTTTAGCAGACACTCCTTTTGATAATATTGTGATACTACCGCTGCCACGATTAACTGATGAATGTAAATGAATCTGCAACTACTACTTTAAATTTAATGGGGTTTTTTTTAGAGAAAATGAGACATCTGATGAGGAAGAGCAGTATGATTGACATTGTTCATGTGATACTGATTTGATTTTTGTCTAAATAACTAAATTTGGTGTCTTAAAATGACAAATTCAGGTGTGAAAAATGTTTACAGAGTAATGTTTGACATCACATTTACCATCACCAAGGGCTTTATATCAAACCTGACACAGATTGTAAATGTGTCTCTAACACTCTGTCAAGTAGTTAAAGCTAGTATCTAATGTTCGCTCAGATTCGTTATCTTGTTGACTCATTCATTAATCAGCTCGTTCTTTATTTAAAGGACCAGTGTGTAAGATTTAGTGACATCTGGCAGAGAGGTTTCAGATTCCAAGAATTCATTTTGGTATTTGTACTAAAATCTGATATCATATTGGCAAGAGCTGTGAAACATTTCAAAAACCAAATAAATAGTAAATACCCAGCCCTTAGTTAAAAGAGCAATCCATAACTCAAAAGCAAACTAACATAAGACAGACCTGAAATGTATGTTTTAATGTATAGATAACACTATAACACTGCTATATATGAGATATCAGTCGTGTTGAAAATCACTGTTTGAAATGTATGTTCTAAAATGATGCTTTAAAAATGCCCCTAATGGTATGAAAAGGGGTATTCTCCATGGCCATCACTGCTTTCTGTTTTTTTTTTTGACAGAAATTTGTACACTATTTTATTTTGATCTGTTTTTTCACATATACCTGAAATGTATTTGTTCACAAATTTGCAGATTGGGCATTTAAAAGCAATGATCACAGATTTCATCCTAAAAAGAACATTTTCTGCCATATTCAATCTTGACCAATATATTAGAGATCCATATGATAATCGTATTATTGATTTCTGCCATATTACAAGTCGGACGTCCATTATTCCTTCGTAATGAGCAGTCACACCTGTAGCTGCACCTGGCACATTGTGTCGATGCTCAGCTGGAGCTGTGTGTACAAATTAAACTTGTCTTTCATTGAGCCGTCGTCAGGTACAGTTAAGAGATTTGTTAAACACCAGAATCAAAGCAAACTGTCACCGGATCCAGCTCTGAACCACGTCTCCAACCTTACATGGAAGAAAAGTTTTCTGATCTCGGTGAAGACAGCCGAATCTTTGATTTCAAGCCAACAGGCTGTGTGTTGCCAGGGCTCTAAATTGTTTTTATTCCCTGTCATAGTTTCTCTGCAGGGGAGTAGCGTGTGTGCAAACTGGCTTTGAGCGCTTATTTTGGCAAGAATGAGAGATTGGTGCCTGTTTTTCTGTGTTTTGGAACAAGTACACGCACTTACCAGTAGTACATGGTGTGTAATCTGATAAATTGGCTGAAAGTTCAGAAGAAGGTTCTTTTTTTGTTCTTTTTTTTTCTTGTCATCTGTAAAGTTCAAGATGGATATGAACATACTGTACTGCTCACAGGGAGATCACAAGTTTCCTCCCTTCAGCATCTAACGTCTCCTGTGTAATCAATCAATATCAGGAACATCTAAATGTCTTTGTATCTGGATTTGGATGGAAATGTTAAGATATGTTCCCAGTTATTTTGGGTTTAGCATGAATATTTATAGAGCCTGGCTGATAAAGGATTTTTGGGGCTGATGCCGATACTGATATTAGTTAGTAAAAGAAAATCTGATATCAATACATGCAATGATCTTTCAATTGTGGTTATCAAACACTTGTGAGAAAGATATGTAATGGAGGCATTTTACAGTTTAACAATAAACTTAATATAAAATGAAATAAGTGCACTGAAACAGTAAACTTCACTGATAATTTAATTATAAATACCTTAAAAAAAAACAGAAAGAAAAAACATGTACGCATACCTATATGAAACTTCAATTATGAAAAAGGATCAAATATACATAACATTCTGCCTTTAACATATATATATATATATATATATATATAGGACACCATATATGCCAACACCAATGTATCTGTGATTGAGTTATAACTTCTGAAAGTCTTACCTGCTGTTTTTATGTGTTACAGGTGATCTTCCTTCATGGTTTGGGAGACTCAGGGTGAGTGATGTTGTAATCTCTGCATGTGAGAGCATTCAGTCTTCAGTGAAAGACTTTGAGCGTAATGTAGGGAGATAGAAATAATAAAAGATGGAATTAAAAAGTTAAATAGGTAATATGTGGAAATATGGCTCAAAATGTACAAAGTGTAAATGGGATAATTTATGCCCACATTGATGATACACTGCTTGCAACTCCATGAATGACTCATTTTACAAGTACTTAAATAAGTACTTTGTTTCGGATGACTCACTTTAATGAAATGTTTGGTACTTGGTTTAGTTCTGAAATTAACATGCTGTGTCAGTGCATATAAATAAAATGGCCTTTTGTGAGTGTTTTTCTGTTTAAGTGTATCTCAGACACAGACATTCGTAACGAGCCACTATGATACTGTATACTGCATTGCACTAAGCTGTAATACATCTGGGAGTGATGCTCTG
Organism: Scomber scombrus; assembly: GCF_963691925.1. Taxonomy (NCBI): domain Eukaryota; kingdom Metazoa; phylum Chordata; class Actinopteri; order Scombriformes; family Scombridae; genus Scomber; species Scomber scombrus. The sequence goes on from NC_084985.1 coordinate 11,095,618, forward strand.
TGTATCAGTAATTCTGCTGAAACTGGATTAGAAACAAAGGAGTGCTTTCTGTGTTTTCTGTCAGGCATGGGTGGGCAGACACTTTGACGCAGATCCAGCTGCCGCACGTCAAGTTCATCTGCCCCCACGCGTAAGTCATTTTTCCTCTCTCATCCGTCTGTCATATTTTATGCTTCCATGACTGTCACTTATCAGCAGGAAGGAGAACTAACATCTTTATTCTTTGTGCAGTAAAAAACTAATAGCTTTTTTGTTTGTTTGTTTTTAGTCCAGAATGCAAAAGCAGCTTGAACTCAGTAGTTTATCTCAGATCCTGTTTGGCAGAGCGAATAAATCATTTCACTCACATTCAGCTGCTGGCTGCTGGTGACTGTAATGTTCTCGTTTCTGTCCCTCCCTCCCCCCACCCCCTGCAGGCCCCCGATCCCCGTCACTCTCAACATGAAGATGATGATGCCCGCGTGGTGAGTTGGCGTGATGAAAGAGACAGCCTTTTAGCTCAACACTGGATGCTATTGTTTCCCTGGAAACCACAATAGGCTCCCATATTTTCAGTGACAATACTGTGATTATATCTATTGATTTCCTTACACACTGGCCTCTGCATGTGTGCAGGTTTGACCTCATGGGTCTCAGGCCTGACTCCCCAGAAGACGAACCTGGAATCAAGAAGGCAGCAGACAGCAGTGAGTGTTTAATGTCATAGAATGGTATTTCTGTATTTTCTGTACATCAGTGCTGCCTGTAGTGGCTGCGATGCTCAAATATATCAGCTTGAAAGGTCTGTTCCAGTTAGATTCTGGCTAGGGACTTTCATCACATGTTACTCCACACTTCCCCTCCTGTTTCCTGTCACACTCTGCTGTTGATTAGCAGATGAAGGAAAGCACGCCAGAAAGATCCTCTGAAAAACAGATTTCTGTCTCTCCTAGTAGAGCCCAGTCCGACCAGTCTAACCACTGAAAGATGAAGATGTTGTACCTCTAAATTATCAACTTTGTAAGGAGGAGAAAAATATTATATATGTTAAAATTTGACATAAATTAGCTTCAGATAACATCAGACCAGGTAAGGTGGTATGCAGAAGCAAATAAGCAAACTTTTTTCAAGGGGCTGCATTGTTGTGTTGCTTCAGGCATATGTGAGCCATGAAAAACAATCCAGGAAGTCCAGTTTGAATAACAGATACATAAGTTTGTATACAGCAAATTATAAAACTCTGGGACAGGATTTCTCAACACTGCAAAGTTATTACAGCAGCAATTACTTTATTTTTCATTGCCACGTTTGGGAGATAAACAGTAGCATCACACCGTTTACGTGATAAGGAATCTACGAGGAATGTGCGCTTGAACTTATTTTATTGGCACGGGAGAAAAGATGCTGAATTACATTGTGGCCCTTTGTGTTGGTGCGACACTCAAATAAGTGAAGGACATTTTTCTCAAAGTGCTGAAGCCAGTCTGAACGTGGGCTTAGTTTTTGATCTTGAAAAAGGGTGCAATCCAGGTTATGAAGGTGTTACAGCATCAGTATGTTCAAAACAAAGTGCTTGTTGGAATGTCAAACTGTGTCTGAAATCCTCTTTCTCAAACACCTTCCCAACTTTGGAAAGGTGCGGCTTTTTCTGAAACCCACAACCCACCATCACACCATTTTAATATAGAAATTCACCTGCTGTGCAAAACTCAGTAGTAACACCATGAAAGTGTTTCCCCTTATTTGAATGAGTATTACGTCTAGCCCCTCTCTGGGCCGGCAGACTCTTCATCCTGATACCCTAACCCTTTGCACAAACAAATTTCTTTTGGCGTTTAGTTTTCAGCACTGACCCTGAAACTGCCAGAAATTTTTTGAAGATCTGAGGCTCCTCCCAGTGGTCAGAGGGCATAACAACCCCTATGAATATAGAAATCAGTCCTGAAAGTAACAGGAAGTTAAATGGAGAGAAGCTAAAACTGGTTAAAAAAAAAAACCTGGCTTATATAGTATGACAGAAATTTGTCTTGCCTCCATTCACCAGGCCAAATTAGCATGTAGGTACACCCCCCCCCCCCCCCCCGAATTCATAACATCTGCAGTTTATTTAACAATCTGCATTATGTGGATTACTTCCATTGAATAATACATAATCCTTGTTGTTTTCCTGCAGTCAACGCCATCATCGAACATGAGGCTAAAAACGGCATCCCCCCACACCGTATAATACTCGGTGGCTTCTCTCAGGTACAAATTCACATCTTAGTTTTCTTTGATGTTCATATTTGCAGCACAGTATATTAGAAAATGCTTGTTAATGCATATAATAAACTTATTTTCCTCTTTTTTTTCTCTATCTCTTTGTCTCTCCTCAGGGTGGGGCCTTGTCCTTGTACACCGCCTTGACCTGCCAGCATCAGTTGGCTGGTGTTGTGGCTCTCAGTTGCTGGCTACCACTTCACAGGAGTTTCCCATCGGTAGAGTCACACTTTTTTACAAGTTTTATGGTTCTTCTGCCTCCTTAATTCCAACTTTTTTATGTATTAGATGGACTGCCTTTAATTTCTATACTGAAGTAGTTCCTCGCTGTAAATGACTTTAAACTTTTTCATATCACGTTGCCTGAGGTGGTGAATAATGTGTTTTTGACAACTGAGCTTCACTGTGCAGAATGATGTATGTGCTGTTTGTTTTCTTGGTGTTCACCTTAAATTTGAGTTTAATACATGAGCATGATTTATGACATCACGTTTAGTTTGAAGCCAGCCGTGGTTCAGTATGCAACTTACACAAGCGTGATGTGGGAACCTCAGTGCACAAACACTCAAAAATAGACCTTTCAGTGAAGTTGGAGACATCTTGTGTCCAGCAGTTAAACTTCTGAAATGAAAAGTATTTGTATATGCATAGATTCAGGATTTTCAATGTCATATAAATTATTTCTAACAAAAAACATAAAAGACAAAAAGTCATTCAAAGCAGAGTGTTTTCAAAAGTCCTGAAATATTTCTGAGAGGAGGGCTTTAAGATTACTTCCACACCCAAATCGGCTAAAACCAAAAACACTGTTCGCATGTAAAAAATTGTTTTTTTTTTTTAAAAAGTTGATTTTCATGAGGGTCTCTGTCCACACTAATTGCTTAACCAAGTAAAAAGGAGAAATATTTCTTTCTCCTTCCTCTCCTTCAGTTGACAAACTTTAAAAACTGTCTGTCACAGCCAACATCTGACAGTGTGGTTACTCTGCTGGTAAAACCTCCGTTCTGTCTCCACCTTACCTCCATTATCACTTTAAGACTGTGTATTTAGACACAGTTTTAACACTGTACACATTATTTAATCATCGTCTGTATTATACTTCTCTGTTTCTGTTGTCAAGATAAGCGGAATAGCACTGATTTGATGTAGTAGTCGTATTTGTTAACCAGACAAATCAATTACTGTTTTATGATTACATCTGGTAAATAAATACAGCATTTATTGTATCCAGGATTATAGGTGACATAAAGTTGTCATTTCTGTCATTGTTTTCCAAAAGATGAGCTTTCCTGGAACTATCCACCATAGATATTGTTGTATTGGGGATGAAAACTCTGAAAATCTTTCTTAGTGTTGACCACAGTCACAGTCTATGTCGTCTCTGCTCTGCAGGCATCAAGCGGCCACAAGAATATCCCCATCTTGCAGTGCCACGGTGAGATGGACAACATGATCCCAGTGCAATTTGGTGCCATGACGGCAGAAAAACTCAAATCAATAGTCAACCCTCAGCTGATTACCTTCAAAACCTACCCAGGGGTCCCTCACTCCTCCTGTCCTCAGGTAACCTTACCACTGAGTGTGTTTATGTATATTTGGATTCATATTAAAGTTTTTTTTTCTCCTGTTGATCAATGTAAAGTCCTAATTTTATCCACCAGGATTCAGTTTTTCGAAATGAATACAAACAAACACATACTCTCATCATAATTAAAGCTGCATTAAGATATTTTTTGAATCAAACGTCATTAAAGAGTTAATTCGATTTAGTGTTCATATCAAAAATATTGCTTAACACAGTTTTAAATGTTGAAATATAGTGAGAATAGATGGAACTCCTTGTTCCAGAAGTATTTGCCACAATGTAAATTCCCCTTTAAAGTTTTCAGGCTCTGCTCGATGTTCCTCAACATCGAAGCCCAGGAGTCTCCTGGATAATGTATCAGTACTTTGTGTTAATGCCTGGGCAACTTTATACTTAAGAAGTCACGATTTTTCTGTTCTTTGTGATGTGATGGATGACACTAAAAGCTCTGCCTACTGAGATCAGACAGGCTACATCTTCAGTGTCTTTTAAACTCATCTTAAAACATACTTTTATAGTAAAGCATTAATTAATGTTTAATGCACTTTATCATCCCACTCTTGCCACTATTATTTTTATTTTACTTTATTAAACCCCATGTTTAATGATATCTGTGTTTGGTTTTATTTGCTGTTTAATTATTTCCTCTTTTTCTGTAAATTTCATGTCATAACTTGAAGAAAAGTTGAAGTTTTTTATTATTATCATGCCTACACGCGACTTGAAAGTGCTTCACCTGCCATTCATCTATCTGCAGAAAGTGAACTGACTTTTGATTTCTAGAAACTTGAACGGCTGAAATAATTCCTCCCACTTTCAACTCAACAACTAGACTTTCCTTACTTAAGATCATCTTAAAAATGTAACTGTTTTCTCCCCTTAATTTTGTAGACAAACAGTTATTTTCTTTTTAATGCAGGCTCAGTATTTTGGTACTTTCTATAACTGATAAGACAACATTGATCCATTTTTTTTGTCCACTGTACCAACATAATTTTTTTCTCTCCTGCAGGAGATGGAGGCTGTAAAGGAATTTATTAAGAAGTATTTGCCCCGGATCTGACCTCACCTCATCCCTACTGTGACCCCCTGAGACACTGACCTCTCACCCCCCTCTCCCCCCTCCAATCTGCCATTCTCCCAAAGGAAACAGCCATGAGCACCCCCCCTTCTTCCACACACATTGACAAGATAACAAACACACGCATGAACACGCACTCACATTTTCACGGTAAAGATTGGATCCACACTTCTAAAAAAAACATCTGCTTCTCATGCAGTCCAAGCTAACGACACTCAAACTGAAAACAGATCTGTCACACACTGATTTGATAACAACATAATTAAGTGCTAGCACTTACAAGTCTTAGCCTTCGGAGGGAGAAACACTGACTCACACAGAACATTCCCTTTGGATTTATTTAAAACCTGTCTGTCGCCTCCATCCTGATCCCACTTTTACTCCATTTTTACCTCATTTTGTTTCATCTTTCCCTTCCTTCAGCTGTCACATCCTCCGTTGCTTCCACTGCCACGCCTCTCCCTCTTGCATTGCTGTTTCAGTTTGTAAGAAATACACCCTACCTGATTCTGTTTGTGACCATACTGACCGTATAACTCCAGTAGAGTTAGCGTGGTGTGATCCCACACAGTCTTGCTCAGGTGCAGTGAGCGCTGGTTTTTAGGTGGTTTCAGAACTGGAGCAGCTGGTTTCCCCATCAACACATCCACCACACTACCTACCACCCCATGACAGAACAATGCAGCCTGTCCTGGTCTTGCATCAGTAATCTACGAAGGCTCCTTTTTAATGAAATTTCTACAGGAGCCTTTCTTCTCTTTTTTAAATGAGTGTGATTAAAATTTGCTGCATTATATGAATAAAATCCAATTGAAATAAAACGTATCAATCGATATTTTTGCTACCCTGCGCTGTTTATTTCAAAAACTACCACACCTGCATGTTAGTAGTTTCTTTCTGCTTTGATTATGTGATTCTTTATGTAAAAGTACCTCAGTTGATTTCTTTTCTTTTTTTTTTTTAAATAAGATTGTAGGCTTAAAGGTGAATGACTAACTGTATGAGATGCATGAAATAATGCATCACTCCAGATGGTTGCAGACCCGCACAGACTGCACACCACAAGTCTTTTCACTGTTCCTCCCACCGAAAACATTTTTCTCACTGAAGTGCTCCTGTGTCCGCAGCAGCCAGCCCATAAATGTCTTCCTCTTCACCAAGTCCCTGTTCATTTTTAATGGTTTTTGATTTTTTTTAAACATGCTTATGTGTTGTTGTATTATTCCATATCTTCATCCACAACACCAAAGCAGTTTAAAACTGATGGATAGCATTTACTTCCACTGTAAGAATATATAGTCACTTCCCAGCTCCCTCCGTTTGGCAACTTATTATACTGTAACCCATTGATTAAACATAAAAGGTCAGATTTAAAGTGAAGCCCCGCACTATTAATGTTCACTTATTATTTAAAAAAAAGGCTATACACTGGGAGAGCTTTGGCAAGAAGCTGTTCCAACATAACTGAAGAGTGATTTTACAAATAAAAGTTAACCTTGAACAACTTGTGATCCTTGGACATAGGAGTGTAACTCTGAGGAGTCGTGTGTGCTTAAAAAAAAAAAAATCAGGTGTTCTGCATTTTCCTCTGTGAATGTTATTTTTGCTCTCCTCATTATTACTTGTTCTTCATTGCTGTTTTCAAACCTGATTTAAAAACAGTGTAAAAGGAAGAAAGACATCTGATTTGATTGTTGTTCAGTAAATCAATGAATGTCTCTCTTATCTCCTTGAGTGCTATTATATTTTTTCCTTTTATATTTTCTCCAAATCTCTGATGCAGCCCTGCGTTCTGTGCTTAATTTGATTGAGATTGTTTCTTCTCTTTGACACCTTCACCATTTAAAAAAATTATTCCAACATTTCCCCCTGTGTGACAACGTCACACTGTCTTGTGTGTTCTCCTGGGTTGTATGTTGTCATTGGTTAAACTTTTTACATGTGTTTTTGTTTATTGGACTTATGTTTCATTGTGTTTTGTCACTGTTGTCATCTCATCCTCTTTTGTGTGCGTTTATAATGATGAGCATTAATTAAACATGTTGAGGTGAGACAGGTGGTCTCTCCACTTATTTTGTTTCCAAAACACCTGTATGCGGAATAAATGACCAAAAAAAGTCCGTCTGAGTTGAGCATCTTTTATTCTCCATTTTCCTTATTTTCCTTGATATAAATCAGAGGATGAATAAACAGTGATAGTTATTAGGGCCCGACTGATACTGGATTTTAGGGGCTGATGCCGTTACTGATGTTAGGGAGCAAAAGAAATCCTGATATCGATATATTGGCTCATAATGTTATATGTACAGAATATATACATGAACACAATTTTTTTTTTATAGCAACGATCCCTTAAATGTGGTTATCAAACACGTGACAAAGATGTAATTGAGGCCGTGATATTTTACAGTTTACGGATAAACTTGTAAATTGTATTAAATGACGTCAGTGCACTGAAACGGTAAACTACACTGTGAATTTAATAATTATAATTAGCTATGAATAAAGAAAACATGCATATACATTAAACTTGAATCAAGAAAAAAACATCAAGTATAAAATGCTGCCTACATAACTTAAATAATTTGCATTTTTCATGTATGCCTAATATTAAAAAATTATACAAGAGGAAGAAAAAAGTAGATGAATTACAGTTTATCATTTTAGTTATGATGATGGACATCACTTTCCGATTTGGATAGGTGTTAAACAAACAATAGTGATTGCTCTAAACAGGAAGACAATAAACAGTCAGACCTTTGTATGTAGGGGGAGTTGTGGGCCAACAGCTCCTGCTGAACGAATTCTTATTGAACAGCTGTTGGCTGTGGCCAAAGCAGAAAATTGTTCTCTTCGTAAATCTTAAGCACCCAGGACACATTCTCGATAAGATCACATGTGCAAAGCCAAGCCCAAAGTGAGCTGTCTCTCTACTCCAGACCAAGTGTGCTGGACACACTGCTTATTCAGATTGCAGACCAAAGAAATCATTGTAGACTTCAGGACCACTAAAAAGACCACTCACAGTGCAGTACCAGTCAAAGCAGAGGCTGTGGAGAGAGTCCCCAGTTTCAAGTTTCTAGGAATCACCATCACAGATAACCTCTACTGGGCTGATAACACCTCAGTGGTAGTACACAAAGCACAACACCTCTACTGTCTGAGGAAGCTAAGTAGAGCCAACCTCCCCCAAATGCTGTTGGTCAACCTTCAAAGATGCACCATAGAGAGCATCCGAACAAACTGCATGACCGCCTGGTACAGCAGCTGCCAAAAAAGCCCTGCACTGTGTTGTAAAAACAGCACAGGACATTGCTGGCACTGAGTTTCCATAACTTGGACACCTCTACAACACTCATTGTGTGAGAAAGGCCAAAAACATCCTCAAAGACACCTCATCCTGGTGGACATAACCTGTTATGGTCCTCCCATCAGACAGGCGCTTCAGATCAATCTATGCACACACCGACAGATTAAAAAAACTTCTTCCCAACTACCATAAACCCTCTGAACCTTGACAATAAGTTATGCTGGTAATGTGCAATACAATCTTTACCATATGTGCAATAATAATGCTGATCGACAATCTGTGCTACTGAGCCTGGTATCATTGCCATATTGTGAATTTTGTCTTTATTCTTTATTTATGCTGTATATATTAATTTAGTTATTTTTCATCAATCTCAATCTGCTTTTCAGTCTTTTCACTATTCCTCCCACCGAATTTTCCTCATTTAAAAAACATTTTTCCCATTGAAGTGCTCCTGTGTCTGCAGCAGCCAGCCCATAAATATCCACCTCTTCACCAATTCCCTGTTGATTTTTAATGGTTTTGGGTTTTTATAAACATGCGTATGTGTTGTATTATTCCATATCTTCATTCACAACACCAAAGCAGTTTAAAACTGATGGATAGCATTTACTTCCAGTGTAAGAATATATAGTCACTTCCCAGCTCCCTCCGTTTGGCAACGTATTATACTGTAACCCACTGATTAAACATAAAAGTATAATTTAGTTGTTTTTAATGGTTTTTAAATGCACCTCTTGGGTTGTCAAATAAGTAATTTCACTGTGCTACACAATGACAATAAAGTGCTTGATTCTTGGAAAAGTGTGTGTTATGTGAGGGGGTGAACAATTTGGTGGAGGGGGGCCAAACGAAACGATTCCTTCAAAAGACTCTGAACGCCCATGGAGACTCCTCCCCCCGTCAAGCAGCGGACCAATCAGCGCCGCCGCCGGCTCTCATTGTGCAAAAGAAAGAAGGAGCCTGCTTTGCGCAACCGTTAGTCGCCATTTTAAAACGATCGACTTACAGTGTGTCGACACAGGCAGCTGTTACGCAGCAAAGCTTTACAGTTTTTGCTATTTTAATCATATTTTTGAGTAGTTTAAGAATCAATGTCTCGATTTAACAATAATCGCGGCGGCATGGGGATGAATCATTTCCAGCCACGCAGAGGAGGAGGACCCGGCGGACCCATACGAGGTGGGCTGATGGGAAACCCAAATTTCAGGAATCATCCTTTTCAGAACCAGAATCAACAACGTAGAGGGGGACACAACAACTTCAATAGACCGCCTCACCAGGGGCCTCAGACGACTCCGCAGAAGCCACTACAGAACCAGGGACTACCCATCATTCCCCCGCCGACTCCGGGCCCGGCGCTCACCATGAAAGGCCCGATGCAGCAGCAGAAGCCGGAGGAGCCGCAGACACCGGCGACCCCCGCTACCCCTGCTACCCAGCCCAAGATCCAGTCACCACCACCCAAACCAAACATAACCTCCCCCCAGCCCAACCAGGAGAACAAGAACCAGAACCAGCAGATCAAATCACCGGCGGAAAACACCAATGGACAGCAGCAGAAGCCGCTTCCGAGCCCAAAGTCAGGGCCCCCGCAAGGCCCCAAGTCAGGCCCCCCGCAAGGCATGAAGCCGGGTCTGCAACAGGGCCAGAGGACGGGCCCCCCGCCAGTCCAGAGGACAGGCCCGCAATCAGGCCAGAAGTCAGGCCCCCCGCTAGGCCAGAGGACGGGTCCACAGATGACTCCTAACAAGCCCAGACAGGACCAGGATCGCAAGGCCTCAAACGACAACTCCGACGAGAGCCATCCTAAGGTGTGTAGTGTTATTTGTGGCTATGGCCAGAGCCACCCTGAGGTGTTGTGGTGTTATTTGTGACTACGCCCAGAGCCATCCTACGGTGTTTAGTGTTATTTGTGCCCTTCTATGTTCAGACAGGCGTCGACGGGCTTTGTTGTTAGCTTTGGGTTAGTAGCTTTGTCTATCCGCCATCTTGTGTATAACCCGTGTATTCGTAAAATGTGCTAAAATAAAATAAAAAAAATCAGATAAAATATAAAATATTCAGGGTGGGTTTGATAAATGCCGATTTACAACAGCTCTCCGTGTGCCTTCTAGTTTGCTGTAGATTTAGCTGAAAATATAGGTCAAGTTGATTTTTTCCATTTGAGCACACGGAGCTGGTGGGGGATGGGCGGGTTGGCCACACGAATGCATGAATGAAGGCTAACGTTATCGTAAAAATACTAGACGTAACATAGACAAATCCGCAGTCGTTTCAGCTTTTTATCTTCTTTTTTTAAAGATAACCATTTTTGTTTTTGTCTGAATTTAATTTATTTTATATTGTGGAAAGTGAGATTTCAAATTCATAATGTGATTTTTCTCGTCCAAAAAACAGGAATTCAGGGCGACTCTGTCCATGTTGCTGAAACCCGGTGAGAAGACCTACACACAGCGGTGTCGCCTCTTCATCGGTAACCTGCCCAACGACATCACGGAGGACGAGTTCAGGAAGCTGTTTGCCAAATATGGAGAGCCAAGCGAGGTCTTCATTAACAAGAGCAAAGGCTTCGGTTTCATCCGATTGGTAAGACTGTTTATCCAGTTTTAAGGCAGATACGAGTATCATAGTTGTAATGTGGGAATAAGAACTGCTACAATTAATTCTAAGTCAATTGACTTGCAGCTAACAATTAAAGCAACTTTTTAGTCTTTAAACATGTCAAACTAGTGAATTGTTGCTTAATTGTGATGAATGAATCGCTTAAATATTTTTCGATCTCTCGCAGGAGTCCCGTGCACTCGCCGAAATAGCAAAGGCAGAGTTAGACGACATACCGATGAAAGGAAGACCCCTGCGTGTCCGATTCGCCACACACTCTGCAGCTCTGTCTGTGAAGAACCTGTCACCGTTTGTTTCCAACGAGCTCTTGGAAGAAGCTTTCTCACAGTTTGGCATGGTCGAAAGGGCCATCGTCATCGTTGATGACCGCGGGCGCTCCACAGGCAAGGGCATTGTTGAGTTTGCGTCCAAACCCGCTGCCAGAAAGGCCCTGGACCGTTGCAGTGAGGGCGTTTTCCTGCTCACAGCGTAAGTGAAGTTAAAGTTCAAAAGACACACTTTTGCATTACACATAGTTGGTACACCACCATGAAAGATGCCTTACTTATTTGTCTTCTGTCTGTGGCACCCCTTTCAGGTCACCCAGACCAGTTATCGTGGAGCCTCTCGACCAGTTTGATGATGAAGATGGTCTACCAGAGAAACTGGCACAGAAGAACCCCAGATATCAAGCGTAAGCACACTTTTTCTCTCACTGTTTTCTCCGTTAAGTTGATATGATACTTTTAAATGAAATGTCTAATCATTAGATAATAACGGTTGTTATAGGGTTGCTAGTTGCATTGACGCCCCCTTTAGTCTTTATTGTGCAATTGATTCCTTTCACGTCAGTGTTTTCTGAGCAGCAGATGGTGTGATGTGCTAGTGGGGGGTTTGAAATGGTAATGGTTGAGGAGGTTCAGGGATTGCAGCTGTTAGAAATCAATATGCTTTGTGAAGTAGCAGATGGTAACCTATGTGAATCAAGCTGATGGGTAAGGATGTAGTCCTAAAAACACTCCCAGCTGACTAATGAAAGATCAAAAACAAACCTATTGTGCTATTTAAATTGTCCATTACTACTAACCCTGTTGCGGATACAGTTGTGTAAGCCTAACATGCTGTTTGCTCTGCTAATTTTGTGTACTTTTGATGATTTTGTCCACAGAGAGCGGGACGAACCCCCTCGCTTTGCTCGTCCAGGCACGTTCGAATTCGAGTATTCCAAACGCTGGAAGTCCCTTGACGAAATGGAGAAACAGCAGAGGGACCAAGTGGAGAAGAACATGCGTGAGGCCCGCGAGAAGCTTGAAAGTGAGATGGAGGACGCTTATCACGAACACCAGGCCAACTTGCTCAGACAAGGTGAGAACTGTTTTTTCTGATAGGTTGAAAATAAAAGGTGTTCTTTAATATTTTATTTTAATCACAGGGAAAGATTTGCATCTAATGTTGAAGTATGAACTATTGTTAAGACTGGTTTTGTGTTTCCTTGCAGATCTATTGAGGCGACAGGAAGAACTGCGGCGGATGGAGGAGTTGCACAGTCAGGAGATGCAAAAGAGGAAGGAGATGCAGATAAGGTATTTTATGTTTGGTTATTCAATGAGACAGACTTGCAGGCATCTTCTGATAAACACATTAATACACTATAGTTTCTCGTGGATGATACCTCACTGTCTGGCTCTAATTTTTGTTTCTTTGCTTTGAACAGGCAAGAAGAAGAGCGTCGCAGGCGGGAGGAGGAGATGCTTCGCAAGAGAGAGATGGAAGAACAGATGCGCCGCCAGCGTGAGGAGAACTACAGAATGGGCAACTTCATGGATGTGAGTTAAATTGGAATACAAAATATTATTTAAATGAAGTGATTTAAATGAAGCGTTGTTCATCATATGGTGTCTGGTTTCATGATTATTTTGTCTGTTTTCTTATTACAGAGGGACAGGGAAATGAGAATGAATTCTGGCGGAGCTTTGGGAATGGGTGGTAAGTTATTTGTTCTTTATTGGTTAATTGAGATTATTTTCATTCCTCAACTGACCATAAAGTTATATCAGTGCCTATTTTAATTTTCAACAAAAAATGTAGCCTTATCACTTTGATAAAGGTAGGTTTTATTACAGGCTGTAATATCAGACTGCCTTACTTTTAGCTAAGTGGATCAAATTAGTGTATATATCTTTATACTGCAATCAGGTACTCTCTGTTACACAATTGTGACTTTTTTAATGAACATGTTGTAGTGTATATGTAATATTTCCTATATATTTCCATTAACTGAGCATAATTAGTAGGGCTGTCACGTTTCTCCAAATCCTCGATTCGATTTTATGGCCACAATTCGATTCTCAATCTTTTTTTGGGGGGGTCCTGTTACCGCAGGTGCCTATGCCATTTTTAGACTAGTCATGTCAGTCATGACTGTCAATTGGAAACTTGCTGTAAACAAAAGAATAATCTAGTGACCCTTTTGTAACTGCAGTATGCACTCGTTATATTATGATATTCAAGTTCACAACAAAACAAAAAACTAAATAAAAACATCCATGTCCATAGACATCACTGAACAATTAAGTGCGTTAACTGTCCTAACAGTGTCCTAACTGTATCCTAATAGTAGCATCTCTGGTGCTACAAATACCCCTTAGCGCTAGTTATTGCTTTAGTGCAGACATCCCAACTCTCCCGGAAGTTCAAAGAGTCTCCTGCATATTGATAGCGGCTACCTGACGCCCGCAAATTATCTCCCGGAATCTGCAGCTAGCGAGCGCACGCTACAGAGTGTCTGCTCGCGTGTGAAAGCAAAGCGTCCTGATAACTCTCTGTTGCTGCTTATTAGACCAATCGCACCCCCCTGCCCCCCGACCGACAACCAGTTCGAGTACGGTTGATTTGTCTCCTATCAGCGTTTGCCATGGTGTGTTTTTACCGGCTGCAGGTTCAGGTTAGACGAGGTAATGTTGATTCGCCGCATTTCAACACGTCTGTTTTTTTCCATCTTGACTCGCCTGCGGGACGTGACTTTGGGGGCGTAGCTACATCCTCGAGTCCTCTGTTGATTTCGAAGGTCGAGATTGTGATGTCATTTCGATCGATATTCAATTTACAATCGAGATCATGACACCCCTAATAATTAGTTTATTGTCTCACATGTTTATTAAAAGTTAAATATGTCTACTTGACTTATTATGGTTTTTCTGTTAGATATGCCCTTTGCGGCCAACCAGAAGTTCCCTATGGGTGGACTGGGCTTTGAGGGACAGCCGGGAATGGGACCAGCTGCAGGAGGCTTAATGAACAACGAAATGGTAATGTATCCCACTTTCTGGATGCTCAGTAGTTAATGTAGCTTCTATCTGGCTTTCCTTTTTGCTGGAAAGTCTCCCAGCTGATTTTTAATCTTGACGGCCAGTTGGCTAAGCAATGATTTGTGTTCCTAGCCTTCTTCGAGTGGCTTGTTGTTTGTTGAGTGTGACAGATATATGCTGCCTGCCTAGTAGGGTTTTTTTTTTTTTTTCAATGCCCAGCCAAGCCCCCTCAGTTATATTCACAGGAGTTTACGGCTTTCAGCTAACAAACCATCAACCTGCACTAAATCATAAATTGTTCGCCAGTGTGCTATCGACAGACTTCAGTGGCTCTGTTCTCTCATCACACACTTTGTGTAGTGGACTGCTATTGCAAGCCCTGTCTCATGTGATCTGGACAGGCACTTTTTCTTGACCGGAGGCATTTCACCTACCAGTGTTTTTTTTCCACTTTTACTGTTGATAAAGAGATCATGTTCTTTTAATTCACTTTTCAATGCAGTGCGAGCAGTTTCAAGCATCATCCATCATGAAAAGAAATCAAGCTGTATATAAACAGGCTATGTGTATTTTTGGGTGGAAGTGTGAAGTCCTGTGTAAAGCTCATTTTTTGTGTAGGGATTTAGTCCATCTTCTGGACTAACTTACCGTCTCAAACATTTTTTGTATGTGTATTTTTAGTCTATTTAGTGCAGGTTGATGGTCTAAAGCAATAAATCATTAGCAAATCACTCTAAAATTGAAGCTCACATCAGAATTGATTGACGGGGGCAGGCACAGCCTGGTCAATACTGGACTACGACAGTTATTTCATATACAGTCGGAGATCTACGACTCTGGCAGACTTGTAATACCAGTGTTTGCTTGGTACAGTTAAAGTTGACAGTAAAAATGGCTAGATGCGTGTTACCACTGTAGGTCCTGAATGAAAGTAATTTTCACAATACATTTTCTATCAGGCTTTGTTCTTACATATCACATTTAACAGATTATATTTGCTGTATATGCTCTTATTGAATTTTTGTGTTTAAAATTGTTTGCCTGACACATTTGTAGCTTTTGATAAGTCAACCACTTATGTTTACTCATGCAAATATTAGCTTGGCATTATTCAGTGTTATGGATTTGAAGCAGCATTTGCCCTTAGTCATTTTTGGAAGACTTATATAGGAAATACTTCTTTAGGTTTAAGCCTACTGGAAACAATCTTGTTTGAAGTTGGCAATGCAACAGTCCACAAAGTTGCATCAAGTGTGCACCTTTGACACACTTTAGTTAAATTCATACCTGAACTTGAAGCTTAGTAAAGGTATTATAATTAATTTACGATAATTCAGTTGGCTGAGCAGTTTCATGTTGTACAGATCCAGGTTAAAACGCACTTATCGTCTATTTTCTATTTCTACTTTCTACTGTTTCATTGTAGCCTTGTGTTGTGAATCAAAGCCGCTCTCTATTGTTGAATTTTGTCTGAGGCATTCACTCTTTCTCACGCAATTCTAGTTTCGCAAAAACTTGCTGAATTAGCAAATTGAAGTGCATTAGGGCTGCCCCCTAATGGTCGATGAGAAGAGCCTAGTCGTTCAAGTTTTCAGTGGTCGGTTAGTCCCAAGAAGGAAAGACTCAATTCGGGAGCAGCACCTTGTCAAAATTAATTCAAAACCACATGGCTGGACTGTGTATGAAATGCTATGGACACAGGAAGTGGTGACAGTCAGTCAGGGATAGACAATGGCGTTTACACGCCTCGTCCCTGCCTTTTATTAGTTAGTTACCATATCGAAAGAGAAATCCAAAGTGTGGGATCATTTTGAGAGAGTAAAGGACAACGCCAAGAAGGTAAAATGCAAACATTCGCCAATCAACTTCAAACTTGACTCATCTGAAACACGCAAGTAGCATTAGCCAATTAGCATGGTTGATAAATAATATGTAGTGTCATTAAACCTGCAACGACTTGTCGGCTATTGACTCTTAATAACAAATATTAGTTGACAAGGACTTTCTTTAGTCGGGGGCAGCTCTAAAGTGCATACTGTTAACCAAATTGCTTCCTTGAAAAGGTCTGGAAAATGTGTTGTGCTGAATGTCTTGTAATGTAAATTTTTTTCTGCCTAAGTCTTTATTTCCACACATGTATTTGTGGTACAGTCCTTGTACTTCCAGATGCTTGACACAATAGGAAACAATAGTCAATTTAATCAAGTGCCACAAGAGTTTCTGTGCCCGCTGGACCAAAGATGGATACACCATAATTTCTTTTGAGGAAACTTTAAAATTCAGATAATTCAGAGTTGATAACACTGACATATCATTACATATTATAAACCATTTTTGCCAAATTTCTAAGTAAACATAAATATTAGTTTGAAAATGCCAAGTATATTTGGTTAATACCTCTTTCATAGAGGTTTGGGCATTTATCTGTTGCCATCGTCAGTGATAATAAAGAGGTAAATCTGGCTAGCATTTACAAACGCTAGACCTGATAATCAATAAGGACTAAAGCCTAATCTTGGCATGCACTGGAGAGACCGTACTAGGTAGGCACTGACTAACGAAAGCATTACCCTCTCTTCCTTTTCCGTATGTAACCTGTGGCACCTGTGGACCTTCAATATTGGAACGAACCGTTTCTTCGGATGTGTCTCCTGCTGGTTTTGTCGTAAATGTGCTCAAAATATAAAAACCGTCTATTGCCATACCTATTTATACACCTCCATATGGACATGAACTGTGTGCTTGTGCACTGACGCCATCCAATTCCTAATTCCCCAACCTCCTATCTGCCTACATGGCAAATTGACCCCTACAGCGCAATGAGCGCTTCGCCCAGGGTGGTCCTAGGGGAATGGGTCCTGGTAACCCCGGGTACGGCAGGGTCCGCGAGGAGTTTGATGGTCCTACTAAGAAACCCCGTTTTTAAACGCTTCCCTTTGATGCTCTTAGCAGCACCATTTGTATAGATTCTCCAAAACAAATATGTTGAGCTACATTTCTTGTATTTAAGTTTAAAATGTTGCTACGTTTTAGCTTGACACTTTTCTCTTTTTATTACAAAGTCAATATTTTCATTTATTTTGTATTGTCAGTAGTATGAAAAATAGGTCACATTCGTGTGATCCATTAGTTCTATCTAACCCCTGTATGATTTACTTTTCTAGATGTATTATGCTCTGTGAGTCGTCGTGAAGTGATAACTGTAAAATATTTCTCTACTTTCTATGGCTGTGTTTTGTGCCATACATTTGGAGTCAAAGCATGTATTATAATAAAGAGACATTGGTTCTATCAGGACAAACCAAACATTTATTCTTAAAAGTTGAATTATTGTTCAAAAACAATCAAACTCCAATTGGTTGTTCACACTAATTAAATACTGTGGATAGATTTGCCACATTAGGTCTTAAAGGCTCTATGTGTTATCTCTGCCACAATCCTGATATCTTTTATTCAGTGACATATATTTATATATAACAAAATCTAATAAACACAAGGCATTGCTCCACGTCAAGCTATGCTTGCTGCTAATGCCCCATGATGTGCTCCACTTCCTTCCCTGTAAATACAAAAAGGATAACTTGTAAATACTAGTATCAGTCAAACAGTTATGTAAAATGACTGTCATTGCCTTGTCAAAATTTGATCTTGAGCAATAGTTATTTAAGGATCAGTGTGTAGGATTTAGTGGCGTCTTGCGGAGAGGTTGCAGATTGCAACCAACTGAATACCCCTCCACCCTCCTTCTCCCCCTTGAAGTGTGTAGAAGAACCTCCAGTAGCCGTAAAGCTTGCAAGAAACCTGAGAGGCCCTTTTTAGAGTCAGTTCGGTTTAGTTTGTCTGTTCTAGGCTACTCTAGAAACATGTCAGTGGTGGTAGTGTCACGGGATTATACACTGATTAAAACATACTTATCAACATAATATTCAATTTTTACCAAGTCTGCTTCACTAGAGGCCACTAAGTTCTACACACCGGACCTTAAGTGGTGACGATATTGCACCCAGTGCTTATGATTATAGTACATGAACTGCAATGATTTAGATATTCATGATACATGACATTAAACTGTCCACAGATAAAATGGAGCCCTCTGGAGTTATTTTCTATATTATACTGATTTGTTTCATTAACACCTTTACAGTCATTCTTCAGGAAAGCAGAAATACTACACATAGAACCTTTAAGAAAGCTTGTGGTGGAGTGTGTGGTTATGGGTAACCAAGCTGGACACAAACTTGTCTACATACTATTACATACAGCTAATATTACATTTAGTCTACATTGTGAATATCTTGTGTGCATGCTTGGAGGCTGGAGTTACTGACTACGTTTACATGCAGTCCAATACACAACAACCATAATAAGAAACCACACGTCTGTGTTGCACATTTTAAACCAGTAAAAGCTTTGATATCCAAACAAGTTGGCACCTGAAATTTAGAAATTTCATAAGTGATTGCGCACATGTATATTCACTCACCAGTTACAAACACATTTTTTGTAGTAAATTGACTAGGAGCATTGAAACAACAGTTCCTTGTAGTGTTTCTGCCTTCGATGGGGCTGAATTACTTTGTGATGATGTAGTTGCAATGACACAACCTAGTTGCTACTGGGCTACTTATCATGCTTAGATCACCTTGTTTGTGTTATCTTTCTGATGATAACTGGACATTAAGCTTTTTAATCTTCGGCAACTTTCATTTAGTAGTTGAGTAAAAACAGAGTTGCCCCTAACCTCATTCCCTTAAATAGCTAATAACCATGTCAATAGTTATTATTTTTGACATCCTTTACAAACTTGCATGTAAACGTAGTCATTTTCAGTTGTGGATAATTTTTGGGTACAATAGAGGTCTATAGCGTTAGAAAATAAACATATAAGGAAGTCTTGATTGATGGAATTGGTAGTAAAAATGTTCTTGCTGTAGTTAAGTACTTAGTTGGCATGAGTAAATCTGCCTTAACATGACTAACAGGTCCAAAGGTCCGATTTTAAAAGCGTGATAATCACTAAGAATTTAACCAAATATGTTTCAGATTTGTAATGTATGTCGATGTCAGACCAACATCTCTATTTAGCTAAAACAAAAAAACAAGCAAGATCAAGACCTTCTCAGACGGATGACCAAGTGACCTGTGCTCCTTTGTGACTTTTAATTAAAAAGTTGTACATACCTGACACAGGTGTGATAAAAGTCGGCAAACGACCATTTAAAAAAACAAAAAAAAACAAGTGGTACTGCATTCAAGAAGACAAGAACATCACTTCACAGGAAAATCCAGTCTGAATTTTCAGGGTGTAGTCCTGGCTGATTGGTAACCAATGAAAACTGCATGGAGATGACCTGTACTGCAGTGGAAGTTGTGGCTCATCTGGGCCGATGCTTTATGCTTTCCATTTTTGTCACCAAGGTTTCTTGGTTCAATAATGTATAAACCCTGCTTAACTTTATGCAGATGAATTTATTAATGTGTTGCACAGATGTCTGGCTTGCGCCAGCTATACGTAGAAAAGATGATTCTCTAAGCACCCTCTGTAGTTAGCCCTTGGTAACAGACGAGCACTTGTATTACTTGGCTGTATTATATCGCTTTAAATTTTATTAATTCTCCCCAGATCTGGCTAAGATTTTTTTATTTTTGGATGGCAAGGGGTCAACCTTTGACAACAAACAACTCTCAAACATCACTCTTCATATCATTAATGGAGTACATTCAGCAATACATTTTGTCATTCTAGGAGATGTGTTTATCTGCAGTTTCATTAACATGATCTGTGGCAATATTACGAGAAACACAAACTATCAAAAGAAAACAGAACATTTAAGAACTTTGTTACACACAAATATCTGTTGTCACTGATGATGGAATTTGAAAATTATATTTTCACTCTGGCCCCACCCCAGTGAGGAGTCACTATTATTTTTGGAGGTATCCTTGGTATCTCTTTGGAATCAAAACTTTGGACACCTTCTTTTCATTCACTGACTTGCCTCAGCAAGTGCTTTCAGGGTTATGTGGTAGGTGGAGACGGGCTGAAACCGTGAGTGTAAGTAATCTTATATAAATTACAACTTTAATTTAATTGTCGTTAATTGTGACTAGTATCCTTTGCACTTTACTGCATTTATGTTAAGAGAATGGAAAATATGCTTGATAAATGAAGCAAAACCAGTTGTAATACACAATATTCTTTTTCCTAGAACTAGCTTGACTGTGACATTCTGTGGACTATTGGCGGTGTATTGACATTTTTGTCTTGAGATTAGCACCATGTATCAGTGTACTTTCTAGCACTTGTTTTTTACCCACGCCATTCTTTTTCAAATTACCAAAATGAATAATAAGTGACTTTCCACCTTACCTGTGGACTCACACACATATTCTTCTGGAAACAGTTTTAGTCCATCGTTGGACATCATTTTGAATATCAATTGGATTTTCATTTGTCAAATAGCATTTGAAAAACAATGGGAAGATGTTAAAACAGGGGAGTACTTAAGAGAAATTACGTATTGAAGTACTTTATAGTGTTAACTCTTGTGTACAGTAAGATATTTTCTCTGTACATCTTTAATTTAAGGCGTATTAAAGAACTTAATTAGTTGCAATGACTATCCAGTAAAATGTCCTTGTTTGTGTTGCTTTTGAGAATCCCACAAAGCTGACACCACTGCAAAATAGAGGATTTAATTCACTTTGAATTTGGTAATGTTATTACCAATTATCATTTTCATGGAGTGTTGATTTGAAATGTTACGTGTTTGTGTTATGTACATTTTTTCTTTAACAGGTTGGCCCAACCTTAAACATTATGGACTATGGAAGGAATTTTTGGCTGTATAGCCAGGACTCAAGAATGCTTGCGCAAAGAGACCTTAACACTGGACTTGAGTCCTGAGTTAGTAATGTTCAGCTGGCATTGTGTAAAAAGGTTACAAAGGAACCATAAAGAGGTTTGGAAAAAGGTTGCCATTTGTCGTCAACGTAAATCTACCTTGAGCTGGTGTACTATGGACAGATAGTTGGTGCATAATGTCGATTTAGCACTTTGTCTTTCCTATGAAACCTGTAGATAAAGTATCACACCACTAAACTTTGATATTATATGAGCACAAAAGTGTAGATCATTTTTAATGGATTTATGAGAAATTTTTCATATAATTTGGTAATGTAAATGCAGATCCCCAAAAGTTTTGATAGATGTCACTTCAAATATCCAATGCCTATTTGTATAAAATAGCAATGATATTTGACTCTTGTGGCTAAAAGCCCAGTGATGGGATCAGTGAATTTCATTGCTTTTGTTTTTCTTAGTCATCATACTGTAGTCATCATACTGTAGTCATCAATTTCACCGCAAAATGGTCTATCTAATATTTATCGGAATTAAGTAGTCATTTTTTTGTAGAAATATCAATCAGATTGTGTGAAGGAAAGCCCCATTGTAGACTACAGAAAAAGGTCTGTTGGTTTCTGGCACCTTACAACCGCTAAATTTGCAGAACACTGCCGGTGTATTAATTTTCAGACCTCCAACTTAAATGAACTAGTCAAGGAACAGCTGACTGAGGATTTGTATTTACTGTGGGTCATCCCTGACGGTTTTCCAGATTTGCTTTATTCCTGGAGGAGTTTCTCACTTTATCAAGACGTACAAAACATTTTTAGGTTGACCACTCTTTATGTAGCACTCTTTTGCAAACAGCCAGAGGCTGACTTTTTGAACACTTGGATTTTCTAATTAAAATGTATCCCCTTGAAGTAATTCTTGTCACATAGAAAATTGAAAGTAAGAAGGAAAAGGTAAATACCCACCATTGCTCAAGAGTAAGATAATGAGGGATATATTTTTGCCATCTTGAGGATAAATATTCAAAACAAAACGGTACTCAAAATACTATGGACCAACGTTTAAATTTGAAAACTTGTAATGTTATGTCTGTGTGTTGGTGTTGTGTACAATTTGTTTTCTTTAACAGGTTTGACCATCTTTAAAGGTGTTGGACTATGAGAAGGAACTTTCCATACCAAGAAATTCAAAATCAGTGGAAACCACAGATGTAGCAGTTAAAACATTCAGCTGAAGTTATTTTTAGCTTCTTTTGGAGTGGAGAAGCAATCGCTCTCGAATAGTTTAGAAAACTTGCATTCTTTATTGATGGTGATAGGTGGTTGCTCTGTAGCTTGGATAGTTGGAAGATGGACTTTTTAACATCTGGCCATTCTTCTGGTGGAAGTAAAAGTGTTTGAACTCACTGTGCTAAGCACACTTAACATACTGCATGGTAGTGTTATTACAGAGGTTTGGAACTGGCATTTCTCCTGTTGCAAGCACATGACCCTGCGTTATTAAAATAAAATAAAAAAGAAATCAAATCATTAACACTTTCATTCCTAAATGGCATTTCTTTGTCAAGATTTGTTTAAAAGTAACATCTAGCACACTTTAAATAGGCCTACCACAAGTGGCAATATTACAGAAGTTTGGAACAGGGGTCTCCTGTAGCGCCAATACATTTTGACTTTGCTGTACTAAAGTAAAAAAGCAAATCCAATCATTGACGCAGACCTTTAAGAGAATGCCACATACTACACTTTTAGTGTATGTTTGATTTTTTTTTTTTCTGCAAGAACAAAAACCGCTCAGTTCACAAACATATACAGGAGGTTACAATAAATAGCGTATATTGAAGGTAAGTCACAGGTTACCGGAGTTCAGGTTCAGGAGAAATCTAGTCCAAAGTGATTCGGATAGAGCTGCTAGACTTTATTGAACTGATCTGTTTTGATGTGTAGAATACTTAAATATTCCAAAGGGACCAGCTCAAATACAACCGTACACCAGTCCTTAATAGGAAGACCCTTATCACTAGTCTACCGTAACTTTATTTTTCTAGCAGCAAAAGTAAAAATCTTATATAACCTTTTGCTAGTTGTATTTACACTTGGGAGGCCCAAAATCTATGACATTGGATCCATTTCTAATCTTTTGTCAGATACCTTTTATGTCTTACATAATGCATCTCGCACACTTGACTATAAAGGTTCGGAACAGGGTGTCCCTTATTGCAAACACATTTCACGTAGTGATTGATATAGAAAAGGCAACCACCTCGGACACTAAATAGAATTTTAGATTTGTTTTCGTAATCTCAAACTAACTTAACACATTACACTGTTTGCACAGTGGTTCAGAATAGGAATGTCCCTTATTCCCAACACATTTTGACCTTGCATTATTAAAGCAAAAAAGAATCTGATTTTTGAAACTGACATTCTTAAAGAAGTTTGTCAAAATATGTTGAAATGTAATGTTAAGCACAGTTAATGAATTACTCAACAATATAACAAAGGAACATGGATAACTCACAATTTACCCAACATATTTTGACCTTATTGGAATACAAATGGCATCTACCTTGGACACTTCAATTCGTATACAATTTTTTAAAAACTAATATGATAGGTACTGAACATACTGAACTCAAAAACTATATTATAGAGGTTTGGACCAGGTATGTCCACCTATTGCCAACACATTCTGACTTTGCATTATTAGTGTAAAACTGGAAAACAAAACTTTGACACGGACATTCCTAGAGAATTCCCAACTCAAGTCTTGTGCAAAGGTTGCACCAAGCACACTTGCAGTAACTATTGTATATTACTTGGGTTCACAACAGGGATGTCCCTTATTTCCACCACATTTAGACTCTGAACTGATAATGTAAAAGTGGGAATCAAAACTTCGACAATGACATTCTTAAAGACAAGTTCCAAGTCCAGATTTGTTCATAGATAGCCTCATGGCTTTTCTTAACTGTGCACCCCAACAATATTGGTTCCCTTTGGAAAAAATGTCGATGGAAAACTACACTACCAGACCTCACCTTCTCTGATCACCAAACTACCTGAGGCAGGAAGTCCCATGGAGTCTGTAACCTTGCGTTTGAAGAAAGAGTGGCGTGTTGTGCCGAGTGATTGTGTGTGTTTCTTTGGGAAAATGAGAGGTGTGTTAGCTGCTGTCAGCCAGCTTGTCAAAGACAGGCTGCCCCAATCCACAATAGAGGCTCTTCTCTGCAATTGGGTTACATTGACGATGAGTAGTTCTGCAGAAGTCAGTGGACAGTAAAGCCTGGACTTGTTTGCACTGCAGCCAGAGGTATGCTTACACAGATCAGCTGAACAAGTAAGGTAAGTGTCCCATCCATGTTTATAATACAAGATGCACAGTTCTCCCATAACTTAACTCTTCTCTCTGTCCTCTCATACCATGTCACTGCTCAAGGTGACATTTACAGGGCTTCTGGCATCACACTTGTAAAGAATGGCATCACAGTGCAGATCTTTTGTTCCTCTACCCTTTTGTGTGTGGATGTGGCAAAGCATTATAGCCCGTGCAGTGTGTGTGTGTGGTTGTAGTACTTTGGCTTCTATGTATGTATGCATGAAAGGAACTATGTATGGACGGCTGAGTCACTGGTTCATTACTACGGTTTCCAAACACAGATGTGTGGAATACAGTGCTGAAACCTGACACACAATGCAAATAATGGGCTTGGAAGTGTATCCTGGTTCAAAGTACAAAAGCAACATTTTGTTTAGGCAGTTTATATCTTGAACCGTACTGTATTTTTCAGGTATTTCAGTAGTTTTTTTTTTCATTCTCTATCTGCTGATTTCTTTGGTTTTGATTTTAGTTTATTATATTTAAAAAGTGATCTGCAGTATAAAAAGGCAGGTTGTGTTCAACAATGAAGACCAGCTCATGTGACATCAGTTTCCACTTAAACGAAAGAGCTTCCTTTTATAGTTTCTCTTCTTTGGGCCTGACTTGCATCTTAAACTGTCAACTTTGTGTCTTTAAGCAATGGTGCAGAGCAAAAAATTCTTATATTGTAGTATTTTCATATTTTTTAAATATTACCTTTATATTTAACATATATACTTTAAACAACACTTTGCAGATTTTGACATCTCGAGAAATATTTTCTTAAAATGTGGCCAAAAAATGTCAACTCAAGTCAATCAGTGCTGAATTAGAAAACTACCAAAAAGAAAGTAAGAGCATTGTAGTCAAGGATTAAACTTCGTATTAGTTGGAGGTTTTGTTTACAATCTATTGACCCTGTCAAATCAGAGTTGTACCATCTATTATCACTACTGCCGACCTTCTTTGTCTCTGGCTGAACACTGTCTGCAACTATGAACATGAAATCATGGTATTGGCTTGGGGTGTTTTTGTAGTTTGGAAGTGAAGTGTCTCGTTGGGTTGTTCTGGGTGGGATTGTAGAAACCCCACCCCCCTCTTTGTTAACATACACACTCACCATGCAGAGTGCCTGTACTTTAATCCTTGCGCCACAACCGTTTGACTTTTGTGTGTGTGTGTGTGTGTGTAGATGGGGTTTGGGGTGGATTTCTTCTCTCTGTTGATTTATACAAATACCTAATCTTAAACGGATGATGATTAGTTTCCTCAGTTCATGATCCAGATTTTAATATATTTGGAGCATTGCTCAAAATCATGGATATATTTGATAGGGCTGTTGGTGTTTGATGTGGGCACTCACTACACTTTACATACATCTGTCTCCACAGTTAAGAGCTGTAAACTTTATTTGCTTGACACTATGCACATGTCAACACTCTGCACTTCTTTTAATTTTTAGAACGGAGACCAAATGTAACAGAACAAGCAAACTATACTTCTGTGTATTAAAATCCGTGCCAATGTAGGTTATTAAGCAACCATAAAGACTTGACTGCAATAATGTGACTGACGGTTTGAGTTAAGTAGTTGGTTTTGATCACTGCCTCACGAACCGCCACAGATCTCAATACTTCGCTCACTGGTAACTTGTAGACTCCTCAAACTAAACAGACATTTAAATGACTTTTTTTTTTTAGTCATGATACTGAAGACGTTTGTAGAGCAGATGTATAAAGTGAGACCTGCATACCAGACAATGCACAAACATGAACTTTGAAAGCTGCTTAATTCATATCCTTAAGTTTTGCAATAGTGCTCGACTGAATGTTGAACAGTTTGGCACAAATGGGTTTATTTCACTGAGTGCTTCAGTTATGAGCTGAAAACAGCACTTGCTCTCCTTTCCCCTCTTGATACTCAGTACCTCTTACTGCTCATATTTCGTTGTTCTTCCTGTTATACTTGAATGATGCCATGTCATGCCAGTGACCAGCCAGCCATTTTGAACAAGTACAGTACATCATGACTGGCATTTTTCCTTGTGTTGCTTGTATTATAGAGTTGTCTTGTAGCTGTAAAGGACCATGGTACCTGGAGTTTATGGTTCTTGCAACCTCTGACGAGCCTTGTTCAAGAGGAAAACTACACTGTTCAGCCAATGCAATGAATCAAGCCCTCGATGCTGTCGAGATGTATCCGTCTGCACTGTGATCCATTTTCAAGTCCTCAGTTCTGTTTGGCTAAAGTCTTTTACATCCTGTCTGAGTGTGATGCCAGAATTCCCCATGTGGCTTCTGATGGCCTCGTCTAAATAAAAGGGCCCTGCCCAAACTCTGCAAGACTGACACAGCAAATGACCAGGTCTACCTCTGTACAAGGTTACCCACCTGTTAGGGAACAGCTCCAGCTCTGTTTGGGGTTTTGCAGCAACACCCCTGATGTGTCAGTATGAAGTCAAGCTCTCATGGCTTTGTAATATTACAGTCCCCGAGGATTGCATCAGTGATGAACGTCGTCGTCATTAATTTGTGTCGTCCCCCCTGCAGTTTCTGAACAAATGAACAAATACCAGTTTGCTGAGATGCCTTTCTAAAACCCTACCTGTTTATGAACGTTGTCACACAACTCATGCTACATATTGTACTTCTCTTTACATTGACATACACATTAACAGTTGTTTACTTGTAATGCATGTTCATATCATAACCTATTTGAAACGTGTGTTTGGTCACTGCTCACACACAAAACACACATACACACACTGCATATAGATGCACAGGTTGTCATTTTGTCCTTTAAGGATGGCAACCTCAAATCAGTAATTTCTGACTGCTGACCAGTCCACTATCAGGCTCTCATTGTTTGTCTCTTGCCACAGGAGCCTCGACCAGTTGAAGGAGGCTGAGAATCCACACCGTTAGCCCACGGTAAGGTTTCAGAAGGGCCCTGTGTTTTTATATATGTGCTTTCAGTATAAGTGATAGGGGTTGAAATCCACAATGTCCAGATATTTTGTGCAAAAACACCTTTTTAAAGTTGATTTAGAAGCGTATGGTTCATTAAGTATTCTCCACTTCATTTGGTGTTTTGCAGTCTTATGCTAAATTTAAGTAAATTTTTGCATAATCAGTCTACACTCAGAACCCCATAATGAAAAAGTGAAAACAGACTTTCAGATGTGTGAATTTTTACTCAAGTCAAACTCATACTTAAGGTAATCAACATGACCATTAACCAACCATGATAATTGAAAACATGTTCAGGTTTGCAGGGCTTCTTTAAAAATACTAAATCTTGTCTCACTATTTTAAAGACAGTTTTCATGTTGGTTTGGTGGAGATGGATAATAATTTTTCCATAATTTTTCTTCCTGTTCTGTAGGTAAAATGAAGACTGATATCTGATTAAATGCCAGAGATGCCGGAGCACCAGCTACTCCACTGTGGTGACACCAGGATGACCTCCATGTTAGTTCCTCTTCAAATATTTTGTATCAAATAGGTTGTGACGTGTATTTCAGACTATCAGGTTAATCAGAGTAGTTTTCAGTATTCAGTTAGCTGCAATCTACAAAGCCACCACTAGATGTCACTAAATCCTACACACTGCACCTTTTTTAAATCTCCAAAAAATAACTTGCTTTTTTCTTACAGAGCTGCAGGTGGTGACAAAAGATGTACTAACAGGAGGCAGCCAGCAGAGGACAAGCAGCCTGCAGTCCAGAGGATGGAAGCACTTTTCTTACTTTGAAGTTTCTAAATAAAAAAACATAAACCTGAGCTCTTCTGTTGGTATTTTTTACATGATGCTTGCTGATGATGATGATGATCACTTCATATAATTATGAGTGAAGTGTGAGAGTTAGAAGGGAAACAGGGCCTTTCCCTCATGAAGACACAAAAACAAGAAGAAAAATGACCATCATTTTGCCTGGTGTTCACCTTTATTGATTCTCTGCTCCTTTAACTTGTACCGGATCAGTTGATTAACTGTCACATTCAGTCTACCTGCCTCAGTGCCTCTGCTCTGATGCTCCCTGAGGCCGATCCAGTTACAATTAAGAGTAAAGGTGCAATGTTCCTGGATCACACTTGTATCCTGAAGGTTGGCTGTCAACCCTGGAGGAGGTCCAGCTCAGAAGGGCGCAAGACGATCCGGAGGAGTCTGAAGGCACGAGCTGACCGAGGAAGACTGAATGTGGGTCAGGTTCGTGTTGTCTGACCCGGGCTGCATCCTGGCACAGTGACACTGACTCTGCAAACAGGCTGTTAACAGATACAGGGGTGAGAAAGGAGACAGCAAAGGAGTGAAACAATGAAATCAGATGCTCCCATACACAACCTGAGAGGTTAATGAATGCTTTGTGAATTATTTGTATGTTAAACTACGACCTTCAGTAACCACATCTCAACATAATTAAAACTTTTGAACTTTATTCCTCCAGTAGAGATTAAAACTTGATGAATCTAAACAAAGTTATTATGAAGGCCTGACACATCTGTATTAGTGCAAAAAAATATATTTTTCTATAGCCGGTAATCATAAAACATGCTTAAAATGACTTTACAGAGGTTAAGGCCTTACCCCTAGTAGGCCTCTTTAAACCAAATTAATTGATTAATCCTGAAGGCTGTGCCATCAGTGTGTGAAACTCCTCCTGATGAGCAGGTTGGCACCTTGCATGGCTGCTTCTGCCATCATTGTATGAATGGATGAATGTGGCATGTAGTGTAAAGCGGTTTGAGTGATCGGAGGACTAGACAGGTACTATATAAATGAAATCCATTTACCATTTAGTCTATAAAATATCTAAATAATAAAAATGTCCTGTCATGTCAGATCAACAGTCCAAAACCCAAAGATATTAAGTTTACATTTATAGCACATACAAGCTTTAAATCCTCATATTTTGAAGCCCCAACCAGCAAATGTATGGCATTTTTCCTTAAATAGGCTAAAGACTTGCACTATTTTTATTATCATAATAGTTTCACATTAATTTTCTGCCAATTAATTGTTACAAATAATGCCGAGAAAACACTTTTTCTGGTAGTTTTAGATATTTCATATGTGAGCCACAGTTGAAAATGTTCACATCTATATCCACAGAATTAAAACGCTGTTTACCACCTGTTCTTCGTCTGTAAACTGACCTGAGCAGGAGGGGAAAGGGAGAGAGGGAGAGGGAGAGGAGGTAAAGTAGGTGCTGTCCACCTGACCGTCCCGTAGCCATGCATCATTAATGGACATGCATCATTGATGACGTCCACTGCCCACAGGTGGATCAGTATAGTTCCTTCTCCAATCCAACCCCCCCCCCCCCCCCCAGCTGACGGCGAGATCTAGGTCTTTGCAGTCGTATGCTTGTTTCTGTCATCCTTCATGTGATAATGCTGTCATTTTTAGGGATGTACAGGTGTGCCAGGATAAATCATGATCTAGTTTAACTCTAAGAGCGCATTTTCAGGTATATTCTCCTCCAGGTGCAACAGATCAAAGAGATCCATGAGTGGCACTGCTGGATCTACACCCCCGATAGCTGTGCTCGGCTTGGACATGGACATCAGTGAACCCCATCAGTGGCACCAGAGAGCCACACAGAAGAGCAGAGCTATGGTCCAGACATACATGCTCACCAGCTCGGTGCTCCCGCCGCCCCCAGCAGGAGAAAGCAGGGGTACCAAGACCCCACTGAGGCTGCCCTCCCTGGTAGCCAGAGGACCTCGAAGGAGAAGCAGCATGGCTCGTCTCAGGTGAGCTTAAGTTGTATATTTGGACGGGATTTTAAAGAATTTAGTTTTTGCTACAGAACCAGGTGGGTTCAGTTTACTGTAGGGGTCCCAGTCTGTGCTTCTCATGTACCAAACACCAAACATTTTCTGATTCCAGCTTCTCATACGTGACAATTTGCTGTCTTTCTTTGTTATCTATGACAGTGAATTAATACCTTAAGGTTTGACACTGTTAGTCAGACAAAACAAGAAACATTTAAGATATCATTGTGTCCTCTGAGAAATTGTGAATGCAGTTTTTTCACAATTTTTAAACATTTTCATAAACAATTACTCAAGAAAATACTCTTTACTCAATGTATGTTTTTTTTTCTCCTGATTGTTCGAAGAATCTTACAGGAGTGTGGAAATACTTTCAGTGTTCAATTGTTCATCAAAAACCACTGGATGCTGAGCTCTGTGATTCATTCATAAGAGGCAAAAAACAAACGGGGCTGCTGCATACAATGCTCAGTTTATTAAAGGTTTCTGTGAGTGACAACATCAAGTTGACTTTACCCAGATTGTTCTGAGATATTAAGAAGAGTGAAGGGCTTCAGATGAATAACTTTGTTGTAGACCTGAATTGCTTTGCCGATTAATAGATGATTAGATTAGATTAGATGATCGAGAGAAAGTTTTGATAATTAAGCCAAACTGACAAACTCTAGTTCTCTGGTTCCAGCCTCTCAAAGTTGAGGAAATGTGAGGATGCTTTATTTTTACATGTATTATAGCAAACTGAATTGTTTTAAAAGATACATAAAGATTTATTTACAGAAACATGTTTGCAAAAGTGACTGTAATCAGCAGTGTTGTTCCCCGTGGATTAAATAAAACAAAATATTAAGTATCTCGAAGTAAATGAGGCCAAGGTCACAGTAAGATAAACAAATATGACTTCTCAAGCTGTTTTTTTTTCAGGCATTAGTTTGCTAGAAAGGACTGTTTGTCCTTCTCCAGGGTCGAATTTTTGGTTATATAAATAAATTGTCATTTCAAAAAACACAAAACAAAGGACAGAGTCAGCGATGTGCTCAGATAATTGACACCAGGATGTCCTGATGACCTCCAGTAAACTGCGTCACTGCAGGTTTGAATGTGATTAATCCCCCGTGTGTCATCTCCACCAACTCATCTCCACTGTCTCTGCTATTCATTTCAGGAAAAGTGTCTGTCACAGCTTAGTTTGAGTGCCTGACTTGAATTACACTGTATTTGTTTCCTCTTGGGTCTGTCCCCATTTGATAGCATTATGTAGGCTGCTTCTACGCTCCCCCGCTGGTTTGCTTTGAGTACAGAAGGCCTGGAACCAGTGTGCCATAAATCTCAGGTGTGGAAATTGATCCATCGCCTGATGCAGCATCCAGTGGCGCCAAGCTGGTTTCACTCAGAGGAGGGAGAAACCTGAGTGAGGCGCATACATACACACACTTCAGGGTCTTAAACACACACACAAACACACCTCTGTTACTGTCTGAAAGAGTCTGTCTGATGGCCACCACATGCAGAGCAGGGTTTGAATGACTATCACATGAATGAGGAGGAAGTAAGGAGGGATTCTGACAACTATCAGATAGATTGTGATGAAATTTGTTTCACACATTAATGTTTCCCAAAGAATGAATTGTGTTCAACTTTCGATATAGCGCCAATTACTGGTCATAATTTAAAATGTCTCCAATACTGCAGAACTAATGACATTCCCTTCAGCCTCAGCAGCAAGTGTAAGGTGCTAATAAGTATTCGAACACAGTAAATCAAAATGCTGACAATGGTGATCATACCTGCAAAACGTCATATCTTGCACATTTCCAGGTCTATATTTTTTATACTGGTGCTCTACTGTTATCTTGTGACTTACAGTTCAAAAACTCCTTATCTTATACTAGCTGTTTATGCAGCCCCTCAGTTCAGCCTCTGTCTCCAACAGGTTGTTTAGTCTCTAACATCTAACGTTATAACCGTATATAAATGATAGAAAACCACAAAAACATGTTACGTCCCCTTCAAAGCACCTCTGTGCCTTGGTACAGCCTCACAGAGCTGCTAACCTAACTGCATACTGTGTGTTGCTGAAGTTGTTTCCTTCCATTTCTGTCTCCACAGCCTTAGTGAGCCGTCTCTCCTCACCCCGAAGGAGAGCACCATATTTGAGGGATTCTCCATCAACCGTCGTCCCAGTGTGTTACAAAAACGACCCCCGCCTCCTCCATTTTGGAAGAGTAGCCAGCCTAATCAGCAGCAGAACAATCAGCATCAGGTACAAAGCTGCAGCAGGCCGGCCTATATTCATTTCTCCCAGGCCATTCAGCCCAGTTCCAAGCCAAGACCGGTGAGGCGTCATTCACATAACTCGGCCCTGAGCCCAGAGATGGTACAAGGTGACCTCCAACCTTTGGCGATGCAGTGCCGCAACTCATCCTCTCAGGTTGAGCCTCTGTCTGTCGTCGGGAAGCCGTGTCTTCTGAGCTGCGGTCAACGCCCTGCCATGTCCACCGGTCCAGGACGGACCCAGCTTCATGTGTTTCTGCCCACTGAGGTGGAGGGTGAGGAGGTGGACAGTGAGTCTGTTGATGAAGGCTTCATGGATGAGTTGGACAGTAAGATAACTTCCCTGAAGCTCCAGCAAAGAGCGGCAAAGACAGTTACGTGACTGAGAGACAATAACAGATGAATCTCCTTCGTTACATTATATGGCCAAAAATATGTGGACACTATTCTTGTGTAGCTGTTTTAATAGTTTGGGCTAGATTTATTTATTTATTTTAGAATAAAAATCACTTTTCCAAGTGTCCTGGCCAAGACAGGCAGCAACATAAACTTCAGACAAACAACATAAAAACAAGTAATACAGACAGATCTCTCATCAGTCAATATAAAATAATTAAATTGTGAATAAAATGACATTAATATAGGAAATAAAAACACAACCGTACAACTAGAATTAGACTGAGAAACAGCATAAATTTGAGGCATTAAACGCCTCCTAGCAAGCACTCTGACATTGGCAGATAAATGATGATGCTCATCATCTTTGCCTACAGCGAAGCTTTAAACCTGCCCAGAGAAACCAGTGACTGTAATTTTAACAAATTTTGTAGAAGATCATAACATCAAGGATTGAGAGCAGTATAGATAGGAGCTTGTTTACAAAACCATTTGAACCTTAGGCACAGTCAACAAAAAGATGGTCTGTAAGCGAGTTTCCTTTTAATGTACACACTGTAAATATGCTGGTAATAGCCCAAAACTGACTTTATAAATAAAGTAATGCCAATAGTAAAAGGAAACTTATTGCTACTACATAATGACATTTCAGACAACGGTGCTCTTTCAAGTTTGTGGTAACAGTTTGAGGAAGTCTCTTTCCTGTCTCAATCTGACAGTGTTGCTGTGCACGAAGCCGGGTCCATAATGGTTTTATCAACTTGACTGGCCTGCACAGAGCGGTGACCACAGTACCATCCAACACCTTTTACTTAAACTTAATCTCTTATTTTTTTCTTTTTAGAGTATACTTACAGATGGTAAAAAAAAGAGAAAATAAATGAAAAGGAAATAAAATAAAATAAAAATGTTAACAGAGCCTGTGGGGAGGAACAGGTCTACATTCTGTTTTGACAACATCACTATTTATGCATTCAAAAAAATGTGTATATTAACCATTTTCCCCAGCCTTTTGTAAAATATTATTGTGATTCGTGAGATTCTTGATCACTGAGACATCATCTTTGATGGTCGGCCATTGCTTACAATATGAGACCAGCTGTCAGGCAGTGAGGAGAATCTTGACCTACTATTGGTCTCCTGTATGCACAGGTCCCTCCATTTGTCCCAGGTATAAAACAAGATGGGATTGAAGGATTTCATAACCCCCCAATACACACAAAACGGAATGTAAACCATCCCACAGGTATGGTATTTTCATGCATCTTAAAAATGTGTGTGGTTTGGTTTCATGTGGTTAGGCCTACATAGTCTCCAGCATGGCTGTCGAATATTCATTTGTTTAATTTTAATTTTGGGTGTGATGAAGTAAAGAATTTGATTCTTCCAAATAAATTATCTCCATCTTTGTGACTGTGTAATGGTCCACATCTTTTCTGGGACTCTCATTCAGTTCTCTTTTCCATTTAGCCTTAACATATAATATTCATTTTAGATTGTATTAAAAAGGGTGCAGAGTTAATACAAGTCTGAGAATAGCATTATATGCATTTAATTATTATTTATTATGAGATGTATATATAATGTTTCCTGATTTTTTAATATGATACCTCATTAGGAAATATCTAAAAACGTCCTTTATTAGGTCATGTGTTTTTTAATTCTTGAAAGCTTATCATTTCACGGTTTTGAGTAACTGTGTTATACCCATTCCACCCACTATTGAAATCTGAAGTCAGACCTTCTTGGTTTAAATTCACCATCAAAAGTAATCATTTTTAACAGTCCCAGTTTCTCTCCCAATTTCAAAGTTGTTAACAATGGAATACCATGTACTCTAGGTCTTTTACCTTCCCATATAAGTCTTGATATGAGCTTATTGCATTAAAGAAACTGGACTTGTGGGATATTCAAAGACAAATATTAGAATAAATATAACAAATGTTCATTTTTACTGCAATTATCCTGTTATTTAACCTCACTGGGAAAGTGGACCATCTGTCAATATCTTTCCTCATGTTGACAACAAAACGTTCAATGTTGCTTCGGTAGGTTTTTTGTTTTTTGTATACACAAGTATTTAGGTTATTTTGCTTCCCAATTTATTTTCAGTTCTTTATGTTTTTGATTTGGTGAACAGTTAAACATTTTAAGTATGTTTAATTTGTAAATGGAATATAAACTTTTGTTCCAAAATTGTTCACTGTGTCGCTCATGTAGATCATAATATCATCTGCAAAGAGACATGTTATGTTTTTGGTTGTTGATTTCTAGTCCCGTCATTGAAGTGTAGTGAATTGATGTTTTCTTTATTAAATCCAAATTTCTCCAATTCCCAGTTTACCCTGTCCAATGCCTATTTTGCCTCTAGGCTAATCGGTGCTGCTGGTTAATCATTTATGTATTCCATGTTCTATATAAGATAATTATTATACATACATCCATGAAACATGGTCACTTGTTCAACGACTGCAGCTGAGTTCTGGGAGGACGCATGCCAAAATAAACTATGATTTAAGCTGTTATCAACTTGAATTGCAGGCATTTTGTTGTGGATGTGTTGCTAAAAAAATATACTTTTTTACACTTACAAAAATTAAAAATAGCGTAAGCGTTGCACTTAAGACCCGTGGTCCACATGTGTCCGACCCGACCCGTACCCACAAATTACACAGTAGGTTATTTTTTACCCGTTTCATCACAATTTGCAGGTTTCCTGTCGGGTAGCTGTTGGTACCTGAACTGGTGCAGGACTCTGGACTACATCCATTATTTTGTTTAAGTCCATGGTAGAAATATTACAGAGAAAGTATTACTGCTTTCCATTTACCTCAGAAGTTGGAAGTTGGATCGAGTTTGAATGTTCCAGTTAGAAGTCAGAAAACACATTTGAAATGTCCACCTGGGAAGTCAGAAATCCCCACCTCTGAGTACAACAGGAACACACCAAAAGCTACACTACATACTTTTTTCCCTTAAAGTCCATGGTAGAAATATTAAAGTATATATTTAGTCCACACTCCAGATCAGTGGGTGGCGGTAATGCATCCTAAAGCTGTTTGCCAACCGCCAACAAAACCAAAAAGAAGAAGAGGAAAAAATATTTACAAAAATCGGGATTTTTGGCGCAAACATGGCGGCCACGGAAACAGGCGACGGACACCATCGACTGGCCAATCAAGGGTCGTCCGTCAGAGAAACTGGCGTGGTAAGGTTTCTTCAAGTTGTTACGGCTGTATGCACTCCTCATAACGCTGCTATATGAAAACGTTGTCGTCTGTAGCATTACACCAACTAGACAAGTTATTTAATGAGTGCTGTGGTACCGTGGAGGCAAAGCAGCAGCTAAGTGTGGCGAGCTAACATGCAAGCTGAGCTCTGTGCAGATGTGTTAGCTTAGCTCTATTGTTTACAGGTCATGAAATTAGTCCTTTAATATCAGCATAACATGTCTGAATCCAGTGGAGCGGTCCAGACAGAGGTAACTAAACCCGGCATGTTATAACCCAGCGCCAGGTTGAAGCTGTTAGCGTTGCGGCTGTAAGGCTGTAGTTGTGTTTACATTGCGAGGGCAGTGTTGCAACAAGCTAATGCAGGTCGTGCATAGTTAAATGTCGCCAAAAACTGCCCTAAACTGACTGATTGTGCACATGCATGCTAACTCTAGTTTATATGTATGAACAACCCGTGTTTTACATAGTTATTTTTTTGCATGCATGCATGTCGGATATTGCAATAGTCCATACGGGTGTGCAAACTGACCCCGAAACCTGCCCATTCAGAAACTTAAATCCCTCAAACATAACTTTATTCTGCCCATCAATGCCTATTATTAGCTGCACCGGGTGTTTTGTCAGCTTACCATTCACATCTATAACTATTTTCTTCAGCAGAAGTAGTTAATAGTTAAAGGACGAGTTCCCACTTGTTCCCAGTTCTGTCTTAAAACAATATTCAGGTGCTCAAATGAACATTGAAACATGTTTTTTATCTTTATTTTGCTGTAATCATTCCTCCAGTTCATACTGACCATTAGAAGATCCCTCCATAATGCACTCACAATTTTACTAAGGGGGGGACAAAATCCACACTCCCCCTCCTGTGCTAAAAATGTATTTAAACGTTTATTTGAAGCTAATATGAAGCTTCAGCCATCCAAATAAGTCAAATCAAATGGATAGCTTTAAACATTACGGTATTTTTGGTGCCAAACTTCCTCTCTTTGTTAGTATACTTCCACCACAGCTCAACAGGGAAACACAAATAGGGAATTTGATGCTAATAAACCTGTAAATGTGACAGATATCCACAATATGACTAACTCAGACTGCTGAAGCCTTATGTAAGCTTCAGATAAACTTTTAAATGCATTTTTGCACAAAATGACTGTGTGGACACACTGTGAATTTTGCCCTTCATTGCTTACATTGAAAACAAGTTTGACTGGGATCTTTTAATAGCCAGTAAGAACAGGAAGCATGATTACAGCAAGGAAAACCTCTTGTAGTGTTAATATGGGAACCTGAAAAATTGTGACTACATCCTTAAAAGGATATCTCAGTAAGATGTAATAAACGATATAGTGAGGCAGAAGTTATTTGTTGTGATCATGTACTAAAACACCAGTATCAGAGACAAACTGTAATGTCTGCACCGACCAATTTGTTAGTAATGATTGTTGTCTAATTAATATATCAACTGTGCCTCAAAACTTAAGTTATTTCTAAGTGGTAACATCAGTATAGTTAAAAAAAAACCAATTTCTAAACTTACTGTCCTATGCAGGTAACCGAGGGGGCAGACGGAGAGTCCAAGGAAACTGTTTTGGATGCTGGTGCATCAGCAGATGTTGAAGACACAGAGCTTGTTCCTGGATCTTCTAGACCGAGTGAACGTGAAGAAGACAAAAACTTTGTTGCTGCTGAAAAAATGGAAAGTAAAAAGTTAGAACATAAACAAACTGAGGCTGAGGTTGTTCCTCGTCCTGTTTCTGTATCTCCTCTAAATCAGTCACCTTCACATTCATCCTCCTCTAATGTGATAGTAAAAGACAACGGAGTAGAGGAAACGTCTGCAGGACCAGATGTGACCGAGGATACAAATATGGACACGAGTCACAGCAGCAGGAAGGAGAAAGCACACGCTGATGAAAAGATGGACTCAGACACGGACACTAAGGAGAACATTGTCACACAGGAGGAAGCAGAGTCCCTCAGCTGTAATCTGGGGGTTTCTACAGCCGACGACCTCGATGAGATGATGGACATTGGCACAGTGGATGAGGTGGAACAAGAAGCTCAGATGAAAGAGGAGGAACAGAGTTATTTGTCAGATGGGGACAGAAGTTCACCTGAGATTTCAAATACAGGTAAAATACAAGTTTATCACAAAGTTTTTGTGTTGATGCTGAGAAACATTTTCAACCAGCAGATTCAGATTGCAAAATAAAAGTCACATTAATGCTGGAGGAAGAAGTTTATTTTACACTTTATTTTACTGGTCCTTTAATATTATACAGATTGTCTTGTAAATGTTTATGCAATTTGCAGGTACGTAATGGTCAATTTTCATTCAGACATTTTGCAAAACGTGTGGAAAAAATGGCTTTAGTAATTTCTTAATTTGCAAAAAAATCTAATTTACATTTACAACAATATCTTTAACAGACTGAAAAATCTTACTTTTTCAGTGTGTAGTTTAGTGTGTCAAACAATATATCAGCATAAAAGGTTGTTTCTTAAAAAATCTGTAATGAATGAACTTGTAATATCAGTCACACGTAATCTCAATATATCTCAGTATTTTCAGTTTTTTGAATTGTCTGATTGATTTTTGCAAATTAACAACCTAAATATGAATTGGGCACTTACCAACCATATAAACCAACTTAACATGTGTCTTTCTGTTTTTCATAATTTGTACCAAATTGCACCAACCTTTCTGTAAAATGTCCTTAAAATGAACTGTTGCATATGGGCAAATTACACAGAACTGTCCATGAAATCCTACTTCTAATCTACTGATTATTTCTGCTGATTCTTTTTTTGATTAATCGTTTGGTCCATCCGACAGCATAATCTTTAAATATAAAATTTACTGTTATAT
This sequence comes from Scomber scombrus, assembly GCF_963691925.1. NCBI lineage: Eukaryota > Metazoa > Chordata > Actinopteri > Scombriformes > Scombridae > Scomber > Scomber scombrus. The sequence continues at coordinate 11,134,512 of NC_084985.1, forward strand.
GTGTTGAAGAAAATCAGCAACTTTTTACATTTAAAGAGCGGGGACTAGAGATTTTTTTGGTATTTCTCAAATTGAACTGCCCGAATAACTTTTTGTCTGATTAATCTTCAGCTCCAATTCTGAGTGTTGTACCGTAGAATTGAAACAACTGATAATTATTTAATTAGTCAGTAGAAAGAAAATGAATCTACAATGATCATTAATTAAAAGTATTCATGGATAATTTTATCAAGCAAAAATACCAAACATTAATCAGTTCCAAACTCTCAACTGTTTTATCTCTTTTATGTCAGTGTGAACTGAATTTATTTGGTTTTTACACTCGTGGTCAAAACAAAAACTAAACAAGCAACTTGAAGATGACTCCTTAGGCTTCAGGAAGTCCTGACAGGCATTGTACAGCAAATCTGAGAAAAATGCACCTTCATGGCAGTTTTCAAACATTTATTCATGCATAGAGGTAGAACTTTTGAAACTTGTAGATATTTAAAAGCTTCAGTGTTTTGTTCAAAGACAAACTTAGTCTTGCTTTTTTAGCTAAAACATTTGTTTTGCATTTGGAAGTTTTTCTACTGCTCCAAAAGCACAGAACTTCAACATCCCAGTAGTTTATTTTAATTTTGACTTCCCATTTCAGTCTCGGTGGCAGAGGAGAGTAACTCTTTTGAGGAGGAGACTGATGTGAAACCCACAGTGCTACCACCACCCTCTGAAGACGACCAGCTGGAGGGCGTGAAAGTGTCGTTTGACATGATGCGCTCCAGCTCATCTCCATCGTCCGAGGCCACAGCCAGTACAGGTGAGCGACCTCACAGGAGGAGTGTTTGAGTAAGATTCCCACCCTCATCATCTTGTACATTTTAAATCAGGACCAGCAATTCAGGAGCATCTTCTGTAAAATGTCTGTGTAATTTGCCAGTACTAGTGTAGTGCCCATGCAAAATCTGTTTTGGCGTGTGTTTTTACTACAAAGTCAGACTCTCCCAACTCTGCCACATATTGATAGCGGCTCCCTGACGCCCGCAAATGAGATCCAATCTCCCGGAATCTGGAGCGTGCAAGCAAAAGTGCGCGCTAGAGAGTGACTGCGCGTGTATGTGTGTGTGTATGCGACTATTAATGCAGCATGTGTGAGAGCAAAGCGTCCTGATAGCTCTGTGTTGCCGCTTATCCAAACAACGTCAAACTTGGCACTGCACTTACTCATGCCCGTAGCAAGACACCTGTCACGTTTGAAATCAATCGGATGAACGGTTTGAGACATATGCTAATGACAGACAGACGGACGTTCCTGTCATTTATAGATAGATGCAAATGTCCAGGAAATTTGTATAAAAGTAAGGGGTTTTTATTCTTTACTTCATCACATTGTTAAAAGCTCGTTGTAATGAATGATACATATTTTATTATGGTGGAATTACTGTTTAATATATTCACAAAACTAAAAAGCAAAAATCCAAGCACATATTCAGTTTTACTTCTGACTATTTCTAGCTTATTGGTCACATAACACGCTGAAAGATAATTTATTCTACAATATATCATATATTAATTCTGTTATGATACATTCACATTACACATTAGTCCAAGTACCACAGTGGGATATCCTCAGAGTGTAATGAGCATCCTCCACCAGGTCCCTTCATCACTGTAAATGTGTGGAAGGGAGTGGTGCCTCAAGGAAGGACACGTCACCTTTAAGTGTCCAGATGGTGGGATTTTGTCACTTGGGACGTGATTGATAAATGCAAAGCCTTCTTTACCATTAGGGAGTAAATGGCTGCTATTGCTGCATGTCATGTGGGATTTTATGGTTAAAGGAGCAAGCTGGTCCTCCATTTTATAAAAGGGACACGCAGGGTCTTCCCTGTTCCCATGCCAATGGTGCCCCTGTGAGATTTGGCAGTGGCTTTGCATGGACTCTCTGGCCCTCCTTTTGAACTGCTGGAGGAGGTTGACTTAAAATATCTAGATACAACACTTGTTTTGCAGTCAGTGATCTGATCTTCATCTTCCCAGTAATTTCTTTTCATTTTGAATTTCCATTTCAGTGTCAGTAGCAGAGGAGAGTAACTCTATTGAGGAGGAAACTGATGTGAAACCCATTGTGTCTTTTGATATGATGCAGTCAAGCTCATCACCATCGTCCAGAGCCACAGCATGTATAGGTGAGAGACCTCAGAAGAGTGTGTTGGATCCTTTTAAGAAATGCACATCCCATATGCACAATTTTACCTACACGTCATCTTGTAGTTCATCTTAAAAGAAGAAAAAAAAGAAGAAAAAAGCAAATGTTAAGGTGCATTTTGCATTTAATAATTAGCTCTGCAAGGCAAGGGTGGAGTGTTAGTAAAGCACTGAACAAACAAGCACACACAATAATAATTTTATTATCTAGTTTAAAGCAGTTAACTTAAATAACTTAAAGAAATAACCTAATACCATATATATAATATTTATGTAGGGTATTTTTTTATGTCTTTATTGGACCAAGATAGTCAAGATATTACAGGAGACCAGGGGGGGAAAGAGAGTCAGGGAACGAGAAAATAATTGGCAGATTACATTTTTTTAGCTTTTCAATCACAGACTGTCTATCAGGTTATTTGTAGGTTACTAGTGAATCAATGATTATTTGGTGCTTTTATGTTGTTTGTGTTGAAAAATGTTCATCCACATTAACAGTTAATTAAAAGTTCATGTTCCTGCAGGAAGAGAAGGCTCATCACCAGCGACCACGGTGAACGGGATGAAAGTAGCCAGGCAATCAAGATCAAGATCGGACAATGTAAGTAAAAATGTGAAATTTGCTTCAATGTGTTCAATGTGCATAAAAAGTAATTTCTTATGATGGTACCATGGAAGTTGACATGAAGTCTAATCATCAAAATCTACACCTGCTTCAGTCATAGAAGACCAAACAGACAATTGTTTTGTCATTTTTCTTTGTGGTAGGAAAGATCGCAGGCAGCAGCCAGGTCGTCTCCTTCACCACCTTTGGTCAAAGTGAAGGATGAGCCCATTGATGAGGACTATGACCGAGCTCTCATATCCTCTACACCTACAATGAATGTGAAGGATGAGCCCAATACTGCGAAGGTGGGTCTCACAAGTGTTTTTAAAGTTATTTGAATGTGAATTTTTTTGTCCTTGAATATAAAACAAATCATTCTTTTCCACTATTTATATCTAGGAAAAATATCCAGATCTTCAATATTCAGTATTTGAACTGAATCACTGGACCATTGCTGGCTTTTAACTGACCGTTATGTTGTTGACAGGAGGACTTGAGGATCGGATCGGTCTTCTCTGTGACTCCTGCGGCTGAAACGCAGACGCTTCCTGTCGTCCACCCCACGTCTTTGCACATGTGCTGTTCAAACTGTAAGAAGAGCCTGATGAAAGGACAGACAGCTTTCCAGAGGAAGGGCTCCCCAGCTCTCTTCTGCTCCACCACCTGCCTCACCACATCGCTCCCCACCGTCAAAGGTGTCAGTAAGATCTGCTACAACTGTCAAAAGTGAGTTCATTAGAAAGTATGTTTGTTTGTTTTTTTACCTGTTTGAATCAACTCAGCATTTTAAGGCTGCATCCAACTATTTTTAACTACTAATTTTTAATATTGATTTATCTGCTGATTACTTTGTTGATTCATCAATTAAATTTTTTTGTCTATATAATGTCATGAAAAATATGATATAATTTCCAAGTCTCAAAGTTGACATCTTTTAAATATCCTGTTTTTCCTGATCAACAGTCCAAAAACAGCATGTTTTTTTGGACATATTTGCTTAAAAAAATACTGTTGTATTACTGGTATTCAATTATTATAATAATTCTTGATATAACTAATTGATTTAATCAAGCAGTCAATGCAGCTATCCAACATTTAGATAGCTAAGACAGACTTATCGGTGAGAAAGAGTTATCAACTTCATACCGCTTCATTGTGACTTTATGACCAAAATTAAGTACTTCTGATTCTGGACCTCGTGTTGATCTTATCCCTCTCTCTTCTCACAGGGTAATACTTAGACCTCAGGACGTCATCCTGGCTCCAGATACTAAAGGAACTATGAAGGAATTCTGCAGCCAGAACTGCCTGACCTCCTTCAACTACAAGAAAAATGCCACCTTAAAAAAAATGGCCCCCACCCAAAAATCACTTCAACCACAGTCACTCTGCAGCATGTGCACCAGATACTGCGTTGTAAGTCAAACTGAATCTGAAAACTTACAATTTATATCTCTCTCTTATTCTCATAACTTAGTAAGAAAGTCATAATCTTAAATTGTCGAGTTCTGGAGTTGAAGGATTCCACTTAACTTTTCATACTATATAAAAGTGTGCAAAAAATGAGTAGTACACATAAAACCTTTTGATTCACTGTACCTAAAAACAATATTTTCATTTCTGAAATAACATGCACTACTCTTTTGTCATCCCTGCTCCAGAGTAAACATGAGGTGATCCTGAGCGGTGCTGTTCATAAAATCTGCAGCGATGCCTGCTTTAACCGTTTCCGTACTGTAAACAACTTGTCCATGGCTGGATGTGCAAACTGTGGCTCCTTCTGCCACAGCAAACCACTGTTGCTGAAGATGGAAGAAAGCAACAAAACTGTGTGCAATACAGAGTGTCTGGCCAAATACAAGGAGGTACATGAATCCAGTGTTTAAAGAACAAGACTAAACCTAAACCTTGTATATGTCTGAACCGTGTATGAAATGCTAGAGGGCTTTGAATTTGCCACCTCGTTACCATCAGACATGGGCATTGCAGCATTTGTAAGATGTTTGTTTGTGCAAGTTTAGGTTTATTTATTTGTATAGCACTTTTCAAACAGTAGTTGTAAGTCAAGGTGCTGTACACATAAGAAAAAACTTTAAAAATACTTGAAATACATTATACCAGATTTTGGTTGTAGACCAGGGGTTTTCAAAGTGTGAGACTGTGGGCCTCCTCTCACTTTCTGGATGTCTGTGGGATCTTTGTTATGTTATTTGACCACACAGACACTCAACAATTGAGCCAAGATAGTCAGATATGGCTCTTTGAACAGACTACACCAAATACATAAAAGAGGCCTGTCCGAAGGCTTTTATAAAACTACTGTATCTCTGAACTATCTCTTTAACCAAATTACACACATTTAGGCTGTTCAACGCGATCCCCTTTTAATTAACCAATGTAATAAATTATATTTTTTCACTTCCAATCACTGAGCCTACCCTGAAACCATTTGGAGCCCATCTGAGGAGGCCCACCTCTAACTTTAAAAACCTTTGGTGTGGACTACATGGTGGAAAATATATTATAATATTAAAACTTAATAAATTGACATGTTAACAGTCCTACAGCACCCTATTAAATAGTGTGCACATGTGAAACGTGACTGTGTCGTTGGGTTGGTGCTCTGTGTCTCATTACTCATTACAGTACTTTTTCTATGCCTTTTAACAGAAAACCAAGATATCTCACTCATGTACAATGTGTCGCACTTCCCGGCCGCTGCCAGAGATGGTTGACAACAGAAACAATGACGACTCGGTGAATCTCTTCTGTAGCAGCAGCTGTGTGATGGCGTTCAAGGTCCAGACTGTCAGTTCATCAGGTACTAAGTGACTGAAATAAATAATGTCCATAAAGCATTCTAATCAAAATTCAGGTTAAAGAGGTATATTTTAGATTTAAATAAAAAATATTAGCATGTCCAGCTGAAGACGGTCATACTGAGGTCTCATCTGCCCAAATATCAATCAAAGCAGAGTACTTTGGCCTCAATTCATTCTCCTGCCAGCTACGACTGTTCCCACCACAGAAAAATTGCTCCAGAATTAGTTTGTGAGTGGACTTCCTTGACATGGTCTTTGTGCATTTTTGGTCCATACATGAGTACCATTTCCATGTTCAGACTTGCTCAAATGAAACTAATCCAAGTCTGATTCATCTGGACTCACAGCTCAGGCTTGAAAACACCCATTATTACAGATTTTTTTTGGTGATTGCTTTCAATTTTATATTCCTGCTTTTGTCTTGTTAAACTTTTTTTTTTTCTTCTCACAGGTGCTCGGTTGAATTGTGATAATTGTGGAAAAAACACTGTACCAGCCTATCACCTCGCCATGTCAGATACTTCCATCAGAAACTTCTGCACTCTCCCCTGTGTTATGGCATTTCAGGTAATGACGCATGTAGATGTAAAATAAAGACTCAAGAGATAATGTATCTGAGTTATTTTACATTCGTTATAAATCTAAACTACATCTGCATGGTAAAGCATTGGTGAAATGATTGTCATACATTTGCAATCTGCAGCCTGATGATAAAAGAGAGGCACTGTTTATTTTTAATAACTGAACATTTAACACAGGGCCACATATATGGAACTATGATATTAATTATTCTGTCTTTAAATGTTATAATTCACATTTTGTAATTGTATTTTCTCAGCTGACATCAAAGTGCCTATTTGCTATCGAGTCGCGTTTGTGGGGAACAAATTTAGTGTTGGCTTTGTTGATTTTACAGTCATTGTTAACTCAAAACGTCCTTTTTTCCGCAGTGGTTTTTACTCTCGAATCTTTTTTTTTCTTCTGTAGGAAAAGTTCAAGAATTCCCAGAAACAGGTGAACGTTTTCACCAAGTTGCCAATCGGAACCACCCAAATCCAGTCCATCTCCCCTAACCAGTCCCTGCAAGAAGCCTCCAAAGAACTAGCCGTACTGAATTGCTCCCAGTGTGCTCTTAATATAACTTTTAAACCGGAACTCATCCAGATCAAGGTAACTTTTTGGGAGAGCATGTGTTTTAAAATGAGAGGGTTTATTGAGGATTCTTCTGTTCCCAAGTCAAGCTGATTTTTTTTTTTTTACAGCACTGCACAGGGATACGTTTTGAATGCATTAATCAATATTATATGATTTCTATTGATGCAACAGAAAAGTAGAGGAGGTCAAAAGGGCAAAGAAGTTTAATAATGCCTCAAGAAAGAGTCCTATGATAACAAGAGTTCATAAAAACCCAAAGAGATTCCCAGTGAGTGTCTGCTTGGCACCCACTTTGTGACACTTCAATTCTCATATCCTCAAAGTGAAATTAGATCAAAAACATGCACAAAGTACAAAATATAATATACAAAATTAAAACCTATGCTAAAACTAACCTACATTGTGCCGGTTCATACTTTAATATGTGCTAAAACACTTTAAAACATGCTTTTTCATTTCAAGTCAATAAAAAGGTCTGGGTCTGAAATTTTAATCTGTAACTTTCATAACTTTTGAACTCCAACTCACATTAGGCAAAAGGCAGCTGCACAGGTTACCAATCTGTCACACGGAATAATGTATAAGCACATAAAACTATATGAAAGCAACTTTTAGTAAATAAAAACATTGTGCCACATCTGATTTACTAATGATTATTGAAAGCAACAGTGTCTCTAGACCGGATCTTTTTCTCATTTTTTGTAATAACAACATACTTATGTTATAGTGAAAAAAGTGTAATCATAGGAGAGTGGAAATATGGAGAGTTGCATTGTATGTTTCTCTGTGTGAGTGCTTAATCTCACCAATGCCAACTTCGTATGTGTGCAGGACAAGATGGTTTTCGTGTGTAGCGCAGACTGTTCTCAGGAGTTCAAGAAGGCCAACTATGTGACAAGCCTGTGTGAATACTGTAAGATCGAAAAGATCACCAAAGACACCAAGAAAATTAACAACAAAGACTGCTATTTCTGCAGCGATGGTAAGTAAACCAGTGTCTAATTTCAGGAATATTTTTTTTGTAGGCTAGATTTTTAAATATATTACTTACTTATTACTTTGAGCAGAACATACAAAACACACAAGCACCATCAAAATGCATTTAACTGTTAACATACAACACATTTGGATCTTTTAAGCATCTCCTCTGCCTCCTCTCAGGTTGTAAGCTGCTATATAGGCATGACCTGTCAAAAAGCTGGGGGAAACACTGTCACTCATGCTCCTACTGCCACAGTGTCTCCAAGAAGCTGGTGACGGCGCAGTATGGAGGCTCCACTGAGGAGTTCTGCTCTGAGGAGTGCAGGTCCAAGTACACCATGCTGTTCTGCCATGTAAGCAATGCAGTTATTAAAGTCACAGTTTTACTAAAATGATGGTGATTATGATAATGTAGCTCTGCTGTTCTACACATTTACTCTGTTTTCCAGGTTGCAAAGTGTGACACCTGTGGCCGCAAAGGGAAACTAAAACAGAGTCTTCCCATGCTGGGAGAGGTGAAACACTTCTGTGACATGACATGTCTGCTTCAGTTCTGCTGTGATAAGGTGACGACACAGGGAGAAGTCTTCAAAGGTTTGTATTGTTGTTGCCTTTTCATTTCTTAATTTCATTTTTAATAAAAATGTTATGAACTAATCTGTAATTCCTCCCACTGTCTCTGCTGTGTTTCCTGCAGGTTTAGAAGAGGCCACGCCCGTGATTGCAAATGTCGTCTCGCTTGCAAAATCCCCGACAGTAAAACCCAGTACTCCCAACAGAACTGCCCAGCAAAGTACAAAAGAAAAACATACACACATAAACAAAGGATTTATGTGCTAAATGTCAAATAAGAGACAAAACATGCTGTGAACATTTTCAGTTAATCGCCAGTGTTGATGTCATTGTCTCCACAGGTACTGTCACCGAATTTCAATCAAAGAACTCTGGACATGTAAGTTATATAATTTGTATTTAAAGGTCCAGTGTGGAGAAATTAGTGGCATCTAGTGGGACAGACTTGGCAGAAAAGGAGTATAATATATGTAAGTATGTTTTATTAGTCTATAATCACTTGAAAATAATAATCATGTTTTTGTTACCTTCATATTGACGATGTTGCCATGTTGCACTGCCATGTTTCTACAGTACTCCAAAATGGACAAACCAAACACTGGCTCTAGAGAGGGCTTTTTGTGTTTTTCGCAAGTTTTGCAGACACAGTAGATTCTCCTACATGCTTGAAAGGGGAGGGTTATTCAATTGTTTTCAATCTGAAACCTCACCACTAGATGTCACTAAATCTTACAAACTGGTCCTTTTTAACATGAAGAAAAAAATAAATAATATGTATACAGATAGGGGACAAATTAAAGGAAAAACATATATAAATGAGCTCCATAATACTACATGTGACATGTATGAAAATGTTTGGGTTTTTTCTCATCATTTATCCGTTACTCAGGCCAGTATTCAGACAGATACAGTGAAGCCTCATCCTCCTCCTGGCCCCAAAATTCTGAAGAACAAGGCCCTGCTCTGTAGACCGTTGGTGCAGAACAAGGGGGTCTCCTGTAAAACACAGACCGTCGACGTCGAGGCACAGACAGGTAAAAGAAAATCTTACAGTGCTTCTGTGGTAATGAGATCTCTGCTCTGTAGTTGTCTGTTAACTTGTAATCGATATACAATATCTTGTATGTTCACAACTGCTGTATGATCTCTTGTTTATGTTTATTCAGCGTTCATATATTTGGACTAAATACTTGCCATGTTATGATATCATTTGCAACATTATCACGGATCAAGTTGAAATATTTTGTGATGAACAATTTTTCTTTTTCTTATAGATGACGTCTTGCCTAAACTCTTGATTGTGCCTGTTCCGGTGCCGGTTTACATTCCTGTGCCTATGAGCATGTACAGTCAGTGTACCCCCAAACCTGTCGGCCTGCCGTTTCCGGTATGTGAAACACCACAACCAATACAGAGCCTGGATTCACAAAGTTACTGTTAAGATACTTCTAGTTAATATGAACTATGACTTAATTTTCCTGATTTTTTAGTTTTTTAACTACAATGAGTTGTTCATTAAAAATTACCATGTCCTTATAGAGCTCTACATAAACTTAGTTTGCAGCTCTGATTCCTTCGCACTTAAATTAAATCAGATCTGAAACCGATCCTCTTATGATCAGGATTTCAAACTGAAAGACGTATTTAAGACACTAATTAATATTCAGCCTTTTCATCCTTTTGAAGACCCAGCACATAGGATGTTATATTTTCAATCTGTCTACCACAGCTGCCTGTTCCGATGTTCCTTCCTGTGACAATGGACAGCGCTGAGCGCATTGTGGAAACCATCCAGGAGATTAAAGAAAAGATCCCATCTGACCCTTTCGAGGCCGAGCTCATCCTCATGGCTGAGATGGTGGCGGAACAAGAGGAGAAGAATGACAAACGGGAGGAACCAAAAGAGAAAGTGGTGGCGAAAGAGACGGGCAGACATGAAGCACTGGCTCCAGATGGTAAGAGAAAGGGATTAATGAGTGAAAGGAGGGAATGGAAAAGGGATTATATTCATATTTGCTTTGCTTTTTGCTTATTTTAATATTTTGTCATCCTTTTCACAAATATTTAACACGTTTTCATGTTTCTTATGTTTATTTTACAGACCATGCCAGTAACTACAGTGACGACTTGGACACAGACGACTTGGACAGTTTCCTTAAAAACTGGGAGCAACCCTCCCCAGATGCTGGTTTCAGGTCACCCAATCGACTGTACGCCCATGAAAAGCTCAACCCAATCATAGACATTCCTGTGGGCATGCCAAGTGAGCCTTTCTCAGAGCCCCCACCTCCAGCCCCGCCTCCCATGGACATCGAAAGTGACTTTACTGTTGGTGAGGGGATGAGATAAACAAGTTGTTACAACAGTTGTTATTCTGGGTCCACACTTAAGGCTCACTTTAATATCAAACTTTACTTGTGTTTAAGACTTTGTAAGAGTTAATTAGATGCTGCAGTGTAGCCAGAAAAATAAAATCAAGGTCTTATCATTAGTGACATGAACAATCAGGGAAACTTGGTTTAAGTAGTAATGTATCAGGTTGTGTCATTGTTAGAAACTCTGGAGAAAATGGCCAGGCTGAGAGAGGAGTTCCAGCGATCATCGAGTTCTCCACCTGCCACTTCACCACAACAACAACGAAGACGACGGCAAGTTCACAGGAAAGCCCGAGAAAAGAAGGTAACTGCTTAGGAAAAGAGTGATGGTGATGTTTGTGCATTTAAGATTAGATCTGATTTTACTTGCACAAGTAATTAACAGTTAAGATGCTAAAGCTACAGAAAAGACTAGCTTGGATTTGGAATATCACTGTTCGTCTCACCCTGGTCATATCCATGATGCAGCATCCTCTCTCCTTCCCCACTTCATTTAAGGGTCGTAAGTCACAACGGTTGACAAAGGCAGCTGAAACGACATCTCAGAAAGGCTCCTCAAACAAAACAGAGGCTCCAGAGGTCCCTAAACTGAAAAGTCAATATGGAGTTGATTCTTGGAAGCGATGGATCCAGTGGAGACAAACTCAACCAAACCTGGAGAAGCCGCGCTTCGGTTGTAAGTCATTAAATACTAAATCACTAAAGCTAACCATGTGGAGGACATTTTCATTTAAAACACCTCTGAACAGTGAATTTAACATGTTTTTATGATTCTATCTTCAGTGAATATTAAACCTATTTAACCACAGAGAAAATGAAACCACAAACAAGCTTTAAGTGGTTTGAAGAAAGTGGTTTGCGTTAATCTTTGGGAAACTTGTCTTGAGTTTTTAGGAGATCTTCAGATATAGCTTCCTACCACTCCTGCACAAGTGAATGTTTACTATGAATTTATGTACAGCTGTGTAATGTCTTCGTGTATAAATCAAATCATTTTTAGTTAAAAAAAGTGTGAAAGTAAAAATGTATATTTAACTGTAAAGTTTTACATTAACTTGCAGAGATGGCACCTTTTTGAGATACATTCTTGGTTTCAGATCAATGACAGACCATGACTTTTGTCCAGGTGGCCTTGAGCTTCATGAGACCAGATTTTCTAGTTGTTTAATTGTGTTCTGTTTAATACATTATGTATCTCTGTACATTTTTGTATGATCTTACTCATGAAAAACAAGCTTATGAAGATTGTTTGTCAGTCATCACTTTTGACCTACTCTTCTTTCCTTTTATCCGACTGTCAGCACGTCCCATGGAGTTGAAGGAGGATATTCTTCGCTGCACAACAGCTGAGCTGAGCTATGGCCTCTGTTGCTTCATCACTGAAGTGAAACGACCCAACGGAGAGCCCTACTTCCCCGACGGCCTTTTCTACCTCTGTCTCGGCATCCAACAGGCAAGACTTTAATCATACTTACACAAATACACTTAACTTACATAACAGGAAGGAATCACAGTGCTGTTTCACCATGTACAGTTGAGCACACAACTAGCACACACTGATAAAGGTGATGAGGATATAGTCATGCATGTATGAACCATCGCTATCAATAACAGCATTAAAAATCTGTAAAGTCAACACCACCACCCTGCAAGTCTAAAATGTAGCTATTGTTCACAACATTAGATGATGTCTAAACTTGACAATTGGATGGCCAGCACTCAGACTTTGAAACACTCCTCTGGTACGACTAAAAAGTAGTACACCAGAAAACGTACTAAAGTAAAATTGATAATGATGGTGCTACTGTTTCTCTCTCTGTAGTACCTGTTTGATAACGGTCGTATGGAGAACATATTCATGGATCGCTTCTACAACAAATTCTCCACCGAGTTCACCAATATGCTGAGAAATTTCAAACCCTCAATCACAGCCAGTGGTGAGTCAGCATCCAAGTTCTAGTAATTTTATTTTAATATTAATAATTTAGTTAGTTTCTCTGTCACTTTGACCACATTTATATCAGGTGTCTCTCTTCTCTTCTGCAGGTTATGTCCATTCCCGTGTTGAGGAGGAGTTTCTTTGGGACTGTAAACAGCTGGGGGCGTACTCACCCATAGTTCTCCTCAACACCCTGCTCTTTTTCTGCTGCAAGTATTTCGGCTTCACCTCTGTGGAGCAACATCGCCAGCTGTCCTTTGCCCACGTCATGCGCTGCACCAAAACCAACCAGAACAACACCAAGACCACCTTCCTGCGCTTCTACCCGCCCATATCCATAAATGAGGCGGAGTCAGGTACCATCATGGCTGGGGGTCAGAATGAAATTATTAGTTTCATACTAACACTTTTAAGATAGAAAGCATATCAACAGTCCTCTTACACTGGAATCATCATTATTTAATTTCAACTTCATTCAAAGTTTGATATTCAGAGTTTTATAGGAATGTTTTTAAGGAAGTCAAGCATTTGGTATGCAGAAATGTTTTGCCAAAGACCTGATTCTTTGGTGAAATGCTGCACAAATTATCAACAAACTTTTCATCAGAGATATCTATTTAAATTCATGTAAAATCTATGTTATTTGAACCACAACAGATAACTACAAAATAATAATGCAGCTACTACAATGCTTAACTTTCCTAGTTTTATTTATTATGTTTGATTAGTTCTGGCCCAAACATAGAGTAATGAACTTGAACCTGATTAAATTGAAGTTGTTGTAAACATCTAGCAAACAAAGAGACAATATTGTTTTCTGTAAAACCTTCATCTGTGTCCATAATATAATGTTTTAACATCTATAATCCAAAAACAAGTTAATTAAACACCGATACACTGCAGCAGTAAGATAGAAGTATGAGCCTCTATTTAAATGTACTGTACATTCACAAACTTGGAAAGCACTATGGTGTTATTCAAAATGTCGTGCTACATAGTTGTTTTTTAACCAGTGGTTTCGTGTTAAATTGTGCACCAAGCACTTACCTGGGAAATTGATTTGTATTAAGGATAATGTGTTTGTGTGTATGTTTGTGCACTGTATCATTTTTAGATCCAGATGCTGTTCCAGTAAAGAGGCGTAAGGAGGAGGAGAGTAAAGAGGACATCCTGGAGATGAAGGAGAACACAGACAACCCACTCCGCTGTCCGGTCAGACTCTATGAGTTTTACCTCTCCAAGTGGTAAGTATGGTAACCCCCCAGCACTTTTTCTTTACTGTTATTATTTATTTACTTAGTGAACACTTTGGTCTGAAATGAACCTTGTGTCACTAGTTGGTCTCCTCAATCCAACATCTGTCTTCCCTCCAGCTCGGAGTCAGTCAAGCAGCGCACCAACCTGTTCTACCTTCACCCAGAGCGCTGCTGCATTCCCAACAGCCCACTGTGGTTCTCGTCCTCCCCTCTGGATGACAGCACCATGGAGGCAATGCTTATCCGGATCCTCACAGTTCGAGAGCTGCATCTCAAGACAAAGAAAGAGGGAGGGATGGAGCAGCATACGCCCAAAGACCCTTCATTTCTACCTGAAAAGGTGGAAGATGAGGTTTCAGAGTGATGAAGAGAGATGAGAACAGAAGTGACCTTTTAATTGGGGTAGCAGCTTGTGGTGTAAATATTTGTAGAACTTATGTTCATTTAAACACAACCTAATAAACTGAAATGGACAGAATAAACCTCTCACATGCATAACTAAAATGTGCTGAACGGTAAAGAAAGTCAGACTTCCTAAACCACATGTTGATCAGGATTTATAGATCTTCAAACGCACAGTGTGTAGCTGAAACTTGAGTAATGAGGTACAAGATTCAGTTCAGCCTTCAGACTGTTTACTACTGCTCAACTGGGCATGTGTCCTGTGTTTTGTTTCCTAAATGGTTTCTTCTCATGGACAATGCTACTCTTATTTCGTTCTGCTTTTGTAAGGCATGTACCTTTCTTAGTAGGAGAATGGTGGTCCTTGTTTGAAAGAGCTAGAATGAAAAACAGTCTTGATTTCTGTTGGTGTCAGCAGAGAAAACTTTGACCTCAGAAGCCAAACTGAACATGACTTTCTGCTATGTGGATGTAAATGACCAACCATCGTGTTGAGTGGCAAACCTGCAGTATAACTTGTTTTTTACACAATTCATCAGAAAATGCCGTCAATGAGAAATATGCTTACTAACAGAAAAAATATTTTTGCACAGATATACCCTGAGGGTTATTGGAAAGTTGTTCTTGGAAATTTAGGAAATTACAAACTGAATTTCAACACAAAAACGAACATTTCAGCAGCTCGTTGAAACTCACAAATTTGTTTATACCAAAGTGTGATATGAGGGTGGAGCGCTCCTTTTTAATTACATGTTTTAATTGACGTTTCAGGGGCCTATCCAACTTGCTGTGGCAAAATGAGTAGCAGATCAATCCACACAATAAACTGCTTATTCGCATTTGTGTTTCATATTTATTGGATAAGCTTTTAGAGGTCTACTCACTTGATTGTGAGATTAAACTGTCTTTTGTTTTTAATGAAAGACTCAGGCTGTGCTTTCTAGATTTCCTCCTCAATGGACATATTTTGATCATCGGTGTCCAATTAATGGGATGAAGAATGTTTGTTTGAATGTAGCCAAGATCGCTGAAAACAGAATTTTATCCCTTTTTCTTGACTGAACATACTGAAATAAAGTCTAATACTGAGTGTTTTGGACATTTTGGACGTGTGTCATCCAAAGCATCAGACTCTGACCTTTTGCATATCACACCTGGTGTTTTAGTGTATAAAACAAAATACTATCCCTTCACGTATACCTTGGTTATGTTAACCCCAGTCTTTAGGGTATCCACCTATACGGTTCTCTTGAGTATTTTCTATATTGTATGTTCTTTTTTGAATAAAAATATATACATATTGGCTGAGCTGCACGTTGCTGAATGTCTGTGTGCGGTTGTAATAATGACTGTATGTGTGCACGTCAATATGGGGACGGTTATATGAAAGCCCAACTACGTCCTCATAAACCATATAAACCAGTTATTCTGTGTGTCTGACTGACTGTCCTCCGCGGAGTCAGTCAGTGACGTAGAGCTCACTGATTGGTTGGAACCGCCGCCACTCACCCGAGATTCCGGAACGTCGTCGTCACGTGGTCTCTACAAGACGAAAGAAAAGGAAAGATGGCTGCCAATATATTAGCTACTTTTGCTACTACTTTTGGACATTCAATCAAAGGTAAACGTTACTTTGTATTAAAAAGATAATTTTTGAAATGATATTGTGTAAGAATCAACTAAAAATGTGTTGGTTACACTACCAGCCGTTTAATGCTAGCAGTCTTGCAAAGTATGTGCAGAGTTAACAACAGTTAGGGAACTATCTTACCAAACTGGTTTAATATAAAAACAATCAGATAATACATTTTAGGCAGTGCAAGAGCCAATATTCCATGCTAACTCTTAGCTAGCTATCTGTACTGTTGTCTTTGTTGTCATAGTTTAAACACAAATTGCCTATGGTGCACAGGTAGAAATGCACATTATGATGCCTATGTAAACACACAGCCTTTGTTCAGGGAATTAGTGGCCAATGAAGACAACTGGGTTGCAACTAACAATTATTTTCATTATTAATTAATGTAATGACTGTAATGTAAGACTTACACAGGCTGTCTGAGGGATATATTTTAAACTTATTTTGTAGTTGAATGAATCAAACTGGATTTAATTGAACCTGATATGAATGACAGATTTAATTAGAGTAGCATCTAATGGTTATTTTCATTATCAGTTAATCCATTGATAATATTTTCGATTAATCAATTAGTTGTCTAAAAAATAGGGATAAATATTGATCACTGTTTCCCAAAGCCAGGGATGATGTCCTTAAATGTCTTGTTTTGTCCTGACCGACAGTCCACAATCCAAAGATATTCAGTTCACTGTCATAGAGGATGAAAGAGATTACAAAATATTAATGTTTGAGAAGCTGGAATCAGAATTTCAGCTTTTTTTCTGAAAAATGAGTATGATTAATTGGTTATCAAACTAGCGAGTGATTAATTTCATAGTGCAATTCTAATCAATTATCGACTCATTATTGCAGCTCTACATGTAATGTTATGAAATATGTTCTTGTCAGTTAGGGAAGATCAGCAAGTTAATATGGTACATCAATAAAAGTCAGCTTCAACTCCTCATTCCCCAAACCTAATTTAGTATCTTCGGAAAATTTTCAGGCAGTCATGGAAAACGGGAGAAGGCAACTAACTCCTGAGCAGGATGCCCTGGAGCACATAGTTGCTTACAAAGATAAACCCTTCCTGGATTAAAGGTAGGTATTGCATCTCCCATAGCAGTCAGATATCTGTCTTGTCATTGGAGGGATCTCATGCTGGAGGGTCTCTGACCCTCTAAATCTGTTATTGTGTATTGCAGTAATGTGTTATGGTAATGACTCATGATCCAAATGGCATTAATGTTTGGGTGGGTCAGAGGAGAAGTTGGAGTGAACTAAGTGTCTTCCAGATATTATATGTGAAGCTAAACAATATCATAGATTTACTAGATTATTGTGCACTTATAATGTACTCTTGTAAATGTTAATGATTTTACACATCAAAGTTTGTACCACAGCATGTGAAAAAAGATGTATAAAGCCTTTTGGGACTTACAGACTAAATTTCATGTGGGGTTAGAAAGAAAGATGTGAGGTTACCAGCACTCTGAAGCCTGCTCCTCAAATCTGCTAGTACCTAGAGGCTACATTAGATACTAATATAGTAACACACCAAAGTCTGTACAGTCAAGTGGATCAAGTTCAGTTGCATTGGTGAAAAATGTAAGTACCAAAAGAAGTAGTAGTAGTAGTAGAAGTATAAAAAATACTATTTGTGATTCTGCTGTGTAGATTTTTTATTCTTTTAAAACAAAAAAACAAAAACACTTTCCATTATGATTAATGTTATGGGAGTGCAATGCTAAATCAGTGGAGTACTCTTTGTCACAGCCAGGTATATTCATGTCCTTTGGCAGTTAAGACATAAAGGAAAAATTTACAGTGTTACAGTTCACAGTTTTGTATTGTAGTGCATTTAGTATACAAGTGGTATGAAGTATAAAGGCAGAATACTAAATGCATAGTAATCCAACAATCACGGTAACATTGTGACTCCACTAACTGTCTGAGATTAAACACCAGCGAACAAGAGTTGTGTAATATCTGATAGTGGAATGGTTGACCAGGATTAACCTGCTGAGCACATTTTTAATTTCAATTTTCATCTCACTATTTTATAGGGAGAGGTGTGGTCAGCTCGGAAGCTATTGAACCATCCACCTTTGTTGTTGAATATCGGGGGAACATCTTTGCTCAAAGACAGAGGCCTAAGAAATGTGGCGATTCGCTGAACAATTACTTGTTTGAGTTTTCATGGATTGGAACACACTGGTGGTAAGTTATTTAGCACGTTAGCATATTTTTCACTTTGTCATAAAGGGGCCTTATTGTTAGTTTATTAATATGTTCATGTAGTCATTTTAAGGATGGTTGACAAAGAGTATTTTTCTTGCAGCATTGATGCTTCAGCAGAGGACGGGACCCTTGGAAGACTTGTGAATGATGATCACATAAGTCCTAACTGTGAAATTAAGAAAATTGTTTATGAAGGAAAGCCACACTTGTGCCTGTTTGCAGTGAAAAAAATATCTGTGGGTGAGGAGATAACTTACAATTATGGGGACTGCTCTTATCCATGGCGCTCAGGGGTAAGTTAATATTATAAAAAGGAACCTTGCATTTGATTTTGTATTAGACTTATAGGGCATGTTTTTGATGAAAATAAGTTTTTGACTTGGATGAATAAAATCCTCTTAGCCTGTGGTATTGTAATATAATACTGATATTTGTAATCCAGTTAAGTTTGATAGTTTGATACTTTTTCACGTCTTTTACATCTGTTGATATTTACAGGAATCCTATGATGAATTGAGTTCTTTCAACATGGAATCCTATCCTTCTTCATTAAAACCAAAGAATGAAATGGTATTTAAAAGACTACATTTAATGCATTTACCTCCAGTTTTTTTTCATGCCACCACAGCAAATATACTGGTATGGCAATACTGTGTATAAATGTATACACGTTGCTACCAGCCTAGAATATCAATAATTAATATATAATTTATACAATTTTCCCCCCACCTTTTTAAAGCATATTTGTAAATTAGTAGATAGCCGTTTTTCTGTTTGTTATTATTATTATTATTATGAGATCTATAAAAAAGTATCTCCATATTTCCAGTTTCAGAGCTCTGAAGCTTCCAGTTCTGAAGAATCCTGCTTTGATGATGATGAAGAATGTGATATTGGGCCAAGTCTTGATGATGACAGTGTTACCAACATCAATTGTCAGCTGGATTCCAGGGACAACTCACCTTTTACAGAGTCAGATTCCTTTAAAGAGATGACCGCTTCATGTACCCAGCAGGAGGAGGAGGGGGAGGCTGCTTTCAGTTCTGATGAACTCAGCTGGGATGAAGATGATGGAACTAGTGATGCTACACAAAAGCCTGAAGTCTCTGCTTACAACAGTAAGAACTATTGTTATGTTTGTGGGAAAGGTGTGATTAAGAGTGCTCGACACCTTTTAACGCATGCTAATGAGGAGCCTGAAATCGCTGAAGCATTTTCATTACCCAAAAACTCCAAGGAACGAAAGCAGTTGCTTGATGATTTGCGGAACAGAGGAAATTACAAACATAATCAAGGCGTGTTGAGAGATAACAGTGGAGAGCTGAAACTGCGAAGACGACCAACAGCTACAGGAGTCACCGCTAAAACATGCACACACTGTCTATATTGTAAAGGCATGTTTCAGCGTAAGAAGCTGTGGAGGCATGTAGCCAAATGCCCCTCTAAGACACAAAACTCAGTAAAAGGTGGCAAGACTAGAGTCTTAAGTGAGATTGCACTTGCAGAGTCACCATTCTCCGAAAAACTTACATCTGATGTGTGGGAGATGCTTTTGACCATGAAACCAGATGAGATTGCGTTGGCAGTTCAGAATGATTATCTTTTAATGCAGCTGGCGCAATATCTGTCCGAGAAGAGTGGCAATAAACCAAATAAACATGATATCATCAGACAGAAACTGAGAGAAATGGGAAGACTCTTGTTAGCGCTGAGAGAAAAATCTATATTTTCCTTTGAGGAGGCTATCAAACCTGAAAACTTCTACCGAGTTGCTGAGGCTGTCAAAGACATTGCTGGTTTTGATGAAAAGATGAAGTGCTACAAAACACCAAATCTTGCTTCAAAAATAGGACATTCACTCAAAGCAATAGGCAACATTGCCCTGGCTGAAGCTGATGGCAATGAACAGATGATGAAAGACACAAAGAAATTCATGAAATTGTATGCAAAACATTGGACATCGCTTTTCTACAAAACAGTCCAGGCTTGGCAAAACGGACAAAGGATAAACAACCCATCTACCATACCATTCACACATGATGTGCAGATGTTCCACAAGTACCTAGAAACAGCATCAGCTTCTGCCATTGAAGGCCTGAAGATGTATGAAAAAACACAGATCTACAGTGCACTTTGCAGAGTGACACTTGCACAGGCGTCTGTCCTAAACAAATGTGCACCTGAGGTTTCAAAAATGACACTCAAGGCATTCCAGGAAAGGGAAGAAACCACCAAAGTGTTGTCCAAGAACTTCATCAGAATAAATACTCTAGGCAGGAGTGGCCAAAACGTTGCTGTCTTGTTGACCTCTGAACTTGTTGGTGCAATAACGTTGCTTGTCAACAAGAGAGATGCATGTGGAGTGCACAAACACAATCCTTTCTTATTTGCAAGGCCGAACTCCTCTGCTACAAGCCTCTACCATGGAAGGAACTGCATCAGGGCCTTTTCATGCCTGTGTGGTTTGAAGAACCCAGAGCATTTCAGGTCGATGCATCTTTACAAGCACATTGCAAGAGTGTTCCAGATTCTCAACCTCGAGAATGACGAGCTGAATCACCTTGCTAAATTGCTGGGACATGACATCCGGGCTGACAGGGACTATTATCGGTTGCCAGAGGCAGCTGTTGAACTTGCAAAAATCGCAAAGCTACTTCTGGCAATGGAAAAAGGGTCTCTGGAAATATTCAAAGGAAACTCTCTTGAGGACATTGAGATTGAGGGTACGTTTTCTATGTAATATACTCTACCAGTGCTTGTTTGGAGGAGACAAGGAACTTGTTAAGCATTATTTTTTGTATCTTGTTTTTCATTCAAGATGAATTGGAGTCAGATGTGGAGCAGGGCAACCCTAATAACGCAGATGCTGAGGAGGACAATGAAGTATCAGATTGCATGCCTCAGCAGAGTGGTATGTGATGAAGATAAAAGATCCCAGTGCCTCCTGATCTGTAACACTCATTCTTTCAGGAGTGCAATCAAACAATCAGTAGTTCTGTTGTTTCTGTAATATTTAAAATACCAATCAAACTTTTTACTACTAGTTTGTATGTATTTTTTTTTTAGCATTGTGACTTCTTTGTAATTGAACTTAGTGTTTGTAATCACAATTCAGATGTTTAACAGTTGTGAAAAGGTCTGTGGGTGAAATACTGTTGTAGGTATAGAATTAAAAATGCAGTCTCAGACCATGTCCAGATTTTTATAGAAAACTGTTGTTTGTTTTGTTTTTTAAACTTACCAAAGGTTACAGATAGTGAGTTGTTAAATAACGACACTACAGAAGAGGGGTGTTATTGTCAAACAGATTGTCTGAGTGAAGTTTGCTAATGCTATTTAATATTTTGGAAAAATGTTCAGATGCAGTGGAACAACAGGGGAGTCAACTGAGTCCTGAGCAAGACGCCCTGGAGCACATAAAGGCTTGCAGAGACAAACCGTCCCTGGAAGAAAGGTTTATTGACCCGTCTAAAGGTAAGTGTCTCCATCTCCCATAGCAGTCAATTTATTTGTGTTTCAGGGAGTCATTTAGAACTGGCTGGAGGAGTTAGTCCCTCTCAATAATTGTTTTCTGTTTTGAGAAGGCAAAACTGATGTTTTAACAGTGACATTGTGGTTCAATTCTGGTAGTGGACCTTTTTGCATGTCAACTCCCCAGCTTTTCCTCCCCATCACGTGTACTCTCTACTGTTTTTATAATAAAGTCTTTAAAAATGCCGGCATCCCAAAACGTTTTCCTAAAAACACTGTCAAGTTGTGATGAAAATGCTTTGCAATAATGCAGAGACCTTGACACCTTGAAAATCTTTCTTTGTACACCACCTAACAAATTTAGGCTTAGATGATGTAAACCAGATTAAATGGTCTTTAGTTTTTTCTTTAAACGCAGATGAAGAATTGATTTGTTGATTTTGAATGAGTAGTCTTGAATAGTACACTCTTGTCTTGGAATTAAAACAACATAGGAGTAAATTCACAACTTTAATTGGAATACTAGAGCTTCACAACAAAAGTTGATTTAAAGTTGAGAAACATCACTTACATAAAACTTCCTAATTGTGAAACTCTACCACATCCTCAATATTAATAAAATAAAAGACAAATCT
Organism: Scomber scombrus; assembly: GCF_963691925.1. Taxonomy (NCBI): domain Eukaryota; kingdom Metazoa; phylum Chordata; class Actinopteri; order Scombriformes; family Scombridae; genus Scomber; species Scomber scombrus. The sequence continues at coordinate 11,156,774 of NC_084985.1, forward strand.
CTCTGTAGGGGAGTCATGTTTTATGATTATTGTTTAATTTCTACTTATAACAAGGACTCTTTTTCACCCATAGTGGTTTTGTTTTAGGGTGTTTTAAGTTTGATTAAAGCAAGCTATCAAGGGATCAATTGTATAATAATTGTCATTATACTACCTTAACTGTTTTTCTTGTTTGCTTTCAAAGGAAGAGGTGTGTTCGCCCTTAAATACATTGAACCATCCACATTCGTTGTTGAGTATCGGGGGAACATTTTCCCTCACCAAGAAACCGAGAAAAAGAAATGTGACACTCTGAATTGTTACTTCTTTGACTTCTCGTGGAATGGAACAAACTGGCGGTGAGTTTACTGCTTGTTTTGGTTTGCGCGGGGTCTTAAAGAGACTAACATTTTATAATCTCCATTTTAGGCCTAAAAAAGTCTTAAATACGTCCATATGTTGCATACTAGGTCTTAAATTACATTTAGTTAGGTATTAAATATGTACGTCCATTTACCGCTTCCTTCGTTGCCCTTTTTCTGTTTTGTTTTGTTAAATTAGTGAATGATTTTCCACCGTCTCTGTCTCTGCTGTACGGAGGTTCAGCTCCGCTGGGACAGAGGACAGGAGAAGCTAATATACGTTAGCCTCTGCTGCTGTTTGCTGTCACTGCGTTGCCGTCCTCTGCTCTTAGAGTCTGTTCACTGCGGGAATATTACTACTTTATTCCTCTTCACTGTTCTGTATAAACAGCGACACGGAATATGTGGACAGAGTTACTCCGTCAATAAGCGGCTACAGGACGCTGTTATTAGCAGCTGTGGTCGAGCGAGTTTATGAAGAGAGGGAGCGGTAAGGGTAAGAAAGCCGGCGAATCAGATCAATAAAACGTTATTTTCTGATTGTTTCACAGCGGTTACGTTCAACAGCACAAATAAACTTCCCCACACACCTCCACTCAACCCTGCAGCTCAGCCTCAAACCTCTGAATGTGAAACACCTGCGTGCTGTTTAAAACACAGCAGCAGTTTTGTACTGCTTTACTTGGTTCAGTTTAAAAAGTCTTAATGAGAGATCTTATTTATTTCCATCTCTAAAATAAATCAATTCTGATCCTGATCCACTTCTAAGTCATCTAGAAGTCTTTTATTGATAAGCAAAGACAGTTAGTTTAGTTATTTGTACAAATACAATGTAGAAAAAACAACTGTACTGAAACAGTATTTCATATTTTCACAAGTAATGAACTAGTTGAATTTAGATAATCACTTCTGCTTTCTTTGTTTCAGAGCCAAAGGAGAAGAGCTTAGATATATGTAGATGTATGCACACACGCACACACACTCAATCACTCCATTCCATATACTAGATTTTTTCTTGGTCTTTCATGCGTTGCTCTGTGAATGGCAATACATTTAGTTATTTTGAAAATAATTCTAGGACTGTGATTTTCTTTACTTTTTCTTACTTCGTTTAGGTCTTAAATTTAACTCATAATGGTCTTAAAAAGGTCTTAAATTTAACTTGTTCAAACCTGCAGAAACCAGTTACTTATTTTTGTTTTTGGTTAAAATGATCAGTGTTGGCTCACATGAAATCCACAGAATCCCAGTTGATGCAAAAAAGTATAAATAAGCATGCATACATGTACAAATCTCATTCGTTTTAACCTCATGCATTTTGCATTATTTTCTCATGTGTTCAATTGGTATATGAAATGTTTATATAATTATAAAAAATTGTTTAACTTTCATTTATGAGTGTGAATTTGGACAATTTGCACGTAATGTAAAAAAACATTTAAAAATATTTTATTCACTAATAAGATTGAGTAGTTTCATAGAATGACAAAATGTTTTGCCACCATCAGTCACTATTGGCGCTTCCATTATACAGTTCTAGCACCACTCGGCTCGACTCGACTCTACTCGGTTTGGTACCAGATATGTCGTTTTCCATTACTTCATAGTACCTCCTCAACATGGGCGGGGTCATCATAGCACGTCTGCCACCACACAAAGGAATGTCTGCACCTTGTCGAAGGACCACGGTGTAGTTTTGCTCATAGAAGCCATGTTAACTCCCGTGAAACTCGCTGTAACTATTGTTGCCGGTATTTAAAAATGGTGGGTTTTGATTCTTGTGTGGGACGTCATAGACTATGTGGGACGTCGCGCTCATGACTCTTCCAGTGACGACACTCTCTGAGCAATCAGTGGCTGGCAGTCTGTTGACGTCACATTTTAGTATTGGCTCAGCTTGCTTGGAACCTCGCCAGAGCAGGTACTAAAAAATCCCTAATCCCTAATGGAAAAGCAAAAACAACGTGTCGAGCCGAGTAGTGCTACAAATGTATAATGGAAAAAGCTGTATTTGATAAAAGGCAGTAATTTTAGGAGGTGAAATTTCACTATGAGTATTTTTCTTGCAGCATTGATGCTTCAATAGAGGACAGGACCCTCGGAAGACTTGTGAACGACGATCATATAAGTCCTAACTGCGAAATGAAGAAAATTGTCTGTGAGGGAAAACCACACTTATGCTTGTTTGCGGTGAAAAAAATATCCCCAGGCGAAGAGATAACTTACAAGTATGGGGATTCCTCTTATCCGTGGCGCTCAAGGGTAAGTTTATGTCAGACTAAATGCCTTGCTTGTGAATTTAGTTTTAAATATATCACAGAACACAGAAAGGAAGTTTTTGTTTATTTCCTTCTCAACAACAATCTGTTTCCAATGTTCCTGGGATTTACATAGTATGGACAGCATCAGTCTTTTTTTAATGGGTTTGGGAGGTGCTGAGAGCTGGCTAACTACTGGGTTTCAATGAAGCAGAGCTGCGTTTCACTCACTGAGCCTGTCCCCTAACCAAGTAAACATACTACATTTATTACATGTACCATTATCACTACAGGAGGCACAGAAATAGCAGTATCAATACACCTGTAATATTGGCAATAATGAGTAAGCTAAAGAGTGAAGTGTAAAAAAGTGAGCATAGTGTTGTGGGTGGTGTATGTAAATTATTCAAAATTACTTGTTCCAGGTTAGAGACTCAGCAGTCTGCAGTTCTGCAGAATCCTGCTGTGATGAAGAGTACTTACCTGACAGTGGACCAACCAGTGACAACCAGATGAACAATTCAGGTTTCACAGAGTCTGGTTGTTCAAAACAGCAGAGCTCAGATGCTTCATGCATGCAGCAGGAGGACAAAGGGAATGACAGCCCTGATGGGTCCGACTCTGATAGTGACTCCTCACACATTGATGCTTCATCACAGTCTGAAGACCCTCACTGCACCAGCAGAAATTACTGTTATGTTTGTGGGGAATCGAAGTCCAAAATTTCTCGTCACCTTTTCACCCACAGAAACGAAGAAGCTGATATTGCTAAAGTGTTTGCATTACGTCGAAAATCCAAGGAACGGAAAAGACTACTGAATGAGTTACGAAACAGAGGAAATTACAAACATAATCAGACGGTTTTGAAGAGTAACCAAGGACAACTGAAATTGATAAGAAAATCAAGCATTTCCAACACTGATAAAAAAGAGCTTGCAGTCTGTCTCTATTGTAAAGGCATGCATGTTCGCAAGCACATGTGGCGACATTTGCAAAAGTGTCCTGCAAAGAAATATACGCAATCTCCAATAGTGGTCAAGACTAAAATCTCGACTATGGTTGCTGTTGCAGAGTCAACAGACTCCCAGGGACTTTCGTCAGATTTGATACACATCCTTAAGAAGCTGAAGAATGATGAGGTTGCATCTATAGTTCGGAATGATTCCCACATACTGCAGCTGGCACAGTATATTAACCTCTATAATGAAGGTAAAACAAAAAAAGTTTCATACATCCAACAGAAACTGAGGGAAATGGGAAGACTCCTGTTACAACTGAGAACAAAGTCAATATTTAGCTTTGAAGAAGCTATCAAACCACAAAACTTCAGCAAACTTGCTGAAGCTGTGAAAGAGGTCGCAGGTTTCAGTGAAGAGATGAAGTCATGTAACAGACCAAGTGTCTACCGGAAATTGGGAATTTCACTGAAGAACCTTGCCAACATTAATCTTGCCAGGGCCTTAAAAGAAAATGCTGATAAACAGACAATAGAAGAAGCAGAGACATTTGTAAAATTGTGTGCCGAAGAATGGATCTACGTCCACTCATCACAACCAAATGTAGATGGCCTGTCAACGATACCATTCATACAGGATATCCAGCTCTTCTACCAGTGCATGGATAAGACTGCATCCTCTGCAGTTGAAAGCCTGACAATGTACGAGAGCCCACCAGTCTATATTGCACTTCTCAGAGTCACAGTTGCACAAGTGTCAGTCTACAACAAATCTGCGCTAGACGTTTCAACAGTATCACTCAAGTCATTCAAGGAATGGGAGGAGACTGAGCTTCTTGACAACACTGCTGTCTGCCAGTCACAGTTTGAGCAAATTCTGTCCAAGCGCTCCATGAAGATCAATGTTATGAGCAATGGAGACAAAAAACTAGCAGTTACGCTTACACCTGAAGTGCTCAGTGCGATAAAACTGCTTGTGAGCAAGAGAGAATCATGTGATGTACATGAAAGTAATCCCTTCTTATTTGGGAGGCCAGCTGCCAAATGTATTAGTTACTTAAAGGGACGCCAGTGTGTCCAGACTTTTGTAGATCGGTGTAAGGCAAAGAATCCCGAGCACCTCAGGTCTCTTTTCTTCCATAAGCACATTCTGAGAGTGTTCCAGATTCTCAGCCTCACAAACAACGAACTTGATCAGCTAAGCAAACTGCTGGGCTGTGATATTCGGACGGACAGAGATTACTATCAGTCACCAGAGGCAGCTGTCGACATCGCAAAAATTTCAGAGCTACTGTCGGCAATGGAGAATGGATCTCTTGAAACATTCAAAGGAAAATCTCTTGAGGAAATTGAGTTTGCAGGTATGTGTCAAATTAAATACTTAAATTTCTAACCTGCCAGGATAAGAGTGTGTTTCTTTTGTCGGCAACTGGCTTAACATCAGTAAAAAATTATCAATCAGAAATAGTTATTAAAGTTGTGGTTAGTGTGACGTGTGTGTGTGTGTGTGTCTGTATGTGTATATGTGTATATATGTATATATATATATATATGTATATGTATATATGTGTGTGTATATATATATATATATAATGTATATATGTATATATGTGTGTATATATATATATATATATCATGCTTTCCTTTGAAGATAAATGGGAGCCAGAGGCGGAGCAGGACAACCCTAAAATCAGTGATGCTGAGGAGGACAATGAAGAATCAGAAATTTCTCTTCAGCTAAGCGGTATGTCAAAAATACCGAAACACTGATCTCTATTATACAGTGTTTCAGAGTAGTTTTCCCAACAGAGATTTCCAGGGGGACTGAAGCAATTAGTTATTTTGTGCACGAATGAGGAAAAAATTCAACAGATTTTTTAATCTCTACCTAATTTTGGTTTGTTTTTACAAAATTGACATTAGAAATTTCAGTGCTACATATTGCACATTAGACAGTTGCCAAGAAGGTGGCGGATTAGTTTGAAATTGTTTTGATGTGGAGTTTTGTTTTCTTAAAAAAAAAAAAAAAAAGGTTAACTTGTATCTGTGTCAGTGAAACAAACAGTATATAAAATCAAGGATAGGCAGAGTTTACATTAATATAGTCAAAGATGAATGAAAAATGTGGCTATAATGGTGGCCACTGAATTGATCTACAAAATACAAAATCATTTTTTATTCACTAAATGTTCGTCATTTAAGCTTTTCAGTGAATGCATTGCTTTATGTACAAAATGAAACAGAAATTGCTCAGGACAAAGCCACTACCTTCAAAGGTTACACAGGTTATGCAGTATTTTTAGTGTCAGACAGTAAGACACAAAATAAATACATTTGTTTTTTCATTCATATCAGATCTGTGATTGCTTAAATAAACTATACAAGTAAACAAGATTATGCTGATTTTTTAAAACTGAAATTCTTCACTCAAATTGGTCAAAGTGTGATGTGAGTTTTATTAACTAACAAGGAGTTGGGTGTCTTGACAAATACTACGGTATTTAGGTGACTTAGTTTTAGAGATTTGGTAGCATTGTTTCAAAATATGTATTATCTATACAATCTATGAATTGTAAGAAACCCAGTAGGAACAATTTGAGAGGATCTTTTTGTCTTCACCAGCAAAGAAGAAATAAAACCTGGAAATAAAAAGTAAGTAGCAAACAAGAAAAATAACCTTCCTCTTTCTCCTCCAGGTCGTTCCTCTTCAAATCGCTCCTTTTCGGCTTTTAAGAAAACCAGCAGAGTTTGCCAAGTTCCTTCTTCAAGGAAACGTGGCCGACCAAAGAAAAGTGAGTCTTCTGAGCTGAATAATGAGAAACGTGATGCAATGAACACAGAGAAGGATGACAAGCCAGATGAAATGTCTCTAAGCTGTGCTGTCAACACACGAGAGGAAAGACCATCTCGTAGCAAGGACAAGGCATCATACATTTATTTTAGTGATGATGACGAAGACATGAATGTGGACTTCGACATGGACTTAGACACCGATGAGGAACTTCCTCTCTCTCCTTCAGGTCATTCCTCTTCAAAACGCTCCTTTTCAGCTTTAAAAAAAACTAGCAGCGTTTGCCAAGTGCCTTCTCCAAGGAAACGTGGCCGACCCAAAAAAACTGAGTCTAAAAAGGCGTCTTCTGAGCTGAATAATGAGAAATGTGATGCAATGAACACAGAGAAGGATGACAAGGCAGATGAAATTTCTCTGAGCTGTGCTGTCAACACACGAGAGGAAAGACCATCTTGTAGCAAGGACAAGGCAGCAAACATTTGTTTTAGTGATGATGACGAAGACATGAATGTGGACTTCAACATGGACTTAGACACCGATGAGGAACTTCCTTTCTCTCCTTTAGGTCATTCCTCTTCAAAACGCTCCTTCTCAGCTTTAAAAAAAACTAGCAGCGTTCGCCAAGTGCCTTCTCCAAGGAAACGTGGCCGACCCAAAAAAACTGAGTCTAAAAAGGCGTCTTCTGAGCTGAATAAGGAGAAACGTGATGCAATGAACACAGAGAAGGATGACAAGCCAGATGAAATATCTCTGAGCTGTGCTGTCAACACACGAGAGGAAAGACCATCTTGTAGCAAAGGCAACGCATCAAACATTTGTGTTAGTGATGATGACGACGGCCTGAACCTGGACTTTGACATGGACTTAGACACCGATGATGACATTGACAGAATTCTGGAAAATGATAGCGATGGTGACACAAACAGCCCAGCAGCAACACCTGTGATAAAAGATGTTAAAGTCACGAAAAAGACGGACAATCACAGCAGTGATAAGAAGAAAGGCAGTTCTTCCAAGTCTACCCCAGATACGGACCTCGAAGGGACCATGGACAGTGATGCAGAGAAAGAAAATCGAAAGAAAGGAGAGGGAGAAAGTAACTGGATGGATGTGGATTGCAGGTATTCATCTGCCACCTTAAATACAGGTAAAATAATCAGCACGCCGTGCTTCTCAGTAGTGTATTGTGTTCTCATTGAATTAATCAATATATTTGAGACATTTATTTAAAATTTGTGTTTGCCCCTCTGTACATTATCTTCCTTAAACCTTAACCGGGGGGGGGGGGGGGGGGGGGGGGGGGGGGTTGTTGAATACTTTTTACAGGCACGTGTGTATCTGTATAAAGATGCTAATCCTAAAGGGCCTTTCTATTTTTCAAAAAATGTTGTTTTTTAAAAATATTTGTGTTTCTCATTTCTTACTTTCCAATACATTTTTTTATAGGAAAGAAGAGCAAATTATTGGCTACACTGGCTGGCACGAAACAACTGAAGATATTTATCCCAAAACTGGACATAGTGAGTAACCAGTTTCTTGCTGTTTTCTCTCATTACTAAAAACTGGTTCATAGTTACTTTTTTTATATTCAAACTTATGACAACCACATGACTTTTCTACTGTATAATGACAAATTTACGCATTCTCACTTAGTGTTTCTTAGTTACTCACACTGTCAGTCACACACACGGTCAGAAATGAAAAGAAATAAGAATAGAAAAAGTATAAACATAATTTCCTATTATAATATATGGTGTAGTCGTCAAATTTCATATCCTTTTCTGTACAAGGATCACAGTATCCTAATAGATTTTTTTTGTTTTTTTGTCCTAGGAGAAGTTTCAGTTTCCAGTCAACATGTCCCAATTACCATCTTTGTGTAACTCTGTTGAGAGGCCAGTCAGACATCCACCAATCCATGACTATGACAACGAGCCTAGCCCTGAAAAGGTAGGAAAACCCACTTCAGAGTACTCATTGCTCCTCTGACATTTCAAATACCAACACCAAGTGTAAGTGTTGTCATTTTTATCCATTTTTAATCTATTGAGTGCAAAGATTGAAAAAAAAAAGCATTGGTCAGATCTTTAAAAAAAAAGTTCTCGTATTTATTTTGTCATGACTTAATGCAGATCTATTCTGAATGTCATATTTTTGTCTTTAGTTCATTTGCATTCATGTGTATAAATCCTACCCAACAAAATAAAATTATCAAATGAGCAATTTAAAAAAAAAAAAAATGTTCTTTTGCATATCAGGACATACAGATGAGCTGCTCCCACTGCAAGACGAGTATGCTGAAGGGCCAAACAGCTTTCCAGAAGAAGGGATTCATGGATGTCTTCTGCACAAAACGCTGCCTGTTTCAAATGTTTCCCATCAACAAAACAGTTGTCAGGACATGTCATTACTGCCTCAAGTGAGTCTATGAAATACATCACCTAATCTCAATGGACTAGACTGGTGTTCTTGTATGTACTGTAGTAGTACAAAGCACGTTTTAGTGGTTTAAACATTTGAATGAACTTGCAGGCAGTCACAGTTTTCCAGTTATTTCAGTGTGGTAGATAAGCAACTAGTGGAGCCTTAAAACTTCTATCATGGTGAAAAATGTGTGCTGTTGTTTTAAAGTTGCTTGTTTGAACCTCCAGTGATTCCTACCTTTGACAACAGTGAATACACTTATGACTTATTGTCTGTGTATTTCAAGTTTCTACAATGTCATAATGTTCTCAAAAAAGGAAACAAAAGGCTGCCTAGAGGGCAGCAAAAATGCAAAAACAAATCTAAAAAAGGACAGTGCTTTGGATAATGTAGATGTTAAACCTGCAATATGTTTTTCCCCACTTGAGAGCAGCAGAAACAAGCTGGTAATACAACACTGATTGCTTTTTATTTTGATTGGATAACTTGTTGTACAGAGCAGCATGAACATTTATTTGGATTAATGTTTGTGTCCACTGTACCTTTGTAGCTCTGGTCTAGTCTTCACTTACTCCTAAGGAAAATATCTGGTTCTTCAGCTGTTAAAATGTTCCACTATGTTCACAAGATATCTTTGCCTTTTTGCATTTTGGTGATGGGCAGATAGTGTACAGTCATTTTGTACATTTTGTACATTTTTAGCTGTTTTGCTGACAGCTGGCTGTTAAGGCTGAAAACAAGGCTGTGAGATTGGTGAAAGTGAATCAAAACAGTAAAGTTTCAAGTCTTAAAACCAAAACAATGAGCTGAAAGTTTCTCTGTAGAACTGAATGGAATCACTTTGAGCAGCCGCTTTCACATTACACGTAATCATTTGATTCATTATTATAAAAATGTTGATTATAGGTGCTGTGAATAGATAGAGCTAATCAAGCAGGCCTCTCAACGTCTTAATTTCCCTGATTATCTGATCAAATCTTTTTATACACAAATTATGGTATCAGCTTGATTACCATGTTAAAGGGTAATATTATAATATACTTCTTATGGTCTCCCCTCTTTATTCTGTCAGGGCGATAACACAGCTTTCGGACCTCATCATGGCCGCAGTGGACAGAAAGGGGACTATGAAGGACTTCTGCAGCCCGGCGTGCCTTCTCTTTTTCAAGTCCAACCCTGAGTTCACCCAGACACTGCAGTCAATCTGCAGCCAGTGTGACAAAACCTGCACTGTAAGAGAAAATAAATTTTTCAAATACAATTTTTAAAATTTTTTTTAAATCATTGCCAACACAAATGTTTATTTTAGTTATAAACTCTTTGTCATACTTACTTTTCCTTTCATCATCCCTTCTATAGAGCACATGTGAGCTGACCCTGGACGGGTCTGTCTACAAGTTTTGCAACGTCGCCTGCTTGGATGATTTCCGCAGGGACAACATGACCGTCTGTGAGAACTGCAACTCCTACTGCCACAGGAAACCGCTTGTCCTGAAGATGGAGGAGGGCACCAAAACCATCTGCAGCGACAACTGCCTGGACGAGTTCAAAGAGGTGCAGAAAAAACGATGTTACGGTCACTTCATTTATTAATATTCATTTCTGCAGGGAGGGGCCATTAGGAGCATGCTGTCTTTTCCAAGGCCACCCTGAATACAGAACATACAGAAAATAAAAACAATGTTTACACTATACAAATTCAAAGTAACAGACAACAAGGTTTACAACAGACATACAAACAGAGACAGCATTCGAAGAAGTTCAATCATGTTTGAAATGATTTGACAGAAAACACACAGGAATGTCTTTTGGTTTAATGATTTATCCACCATTTGCACTGAAACACTGCATGCACATAATAGGACAACAGTAGGCACATTTAGAGCCAATCATTCCATAGATGTTTAGTACAGGAGACTGTACATGTGCAAATACAATTAAGCATGTTTATAGCTTTAGAGATGGTGGTAGGATCAGTGGAGTAGTTACCAGAGCCTGTCAAATAAAAACAAACATATTTTGCAAATTTTTTTGTCAGATTTAGTTAAGTTTTCCTTATTGTTTACATCTACAGCAATGAAACAGAAGCAGAGTTGATGGGAAACTACTGAAATACACAGAAAGTAAAATAACCAAATTGTAATTATCTGGCTGAGATTATTCTACATTTTTAATAAAATAAATATAATCAGATAATCCAATTCAACTTCATTATCCAAAGGAAACATGTGGGGAGAAAGTTGATTTAATCAGAGGTTCAAAACATAGACAGATGGAATACAAAACTACTAGCTTTTGCTGCTAACCTCCTATCCTCCTACAAAATAAAAACATAATACGTTAATCCATTCAAACACAAAACATGTTGCCAAAAAATACTGCAGTTATGACTATAGTTTTACTAAAAAGCAAAGTAACAAAATTTTAATGATCAGGTGAAATACACTTTTAAAGGATTAAGCTGTGGTTATTATATGTATTTCTTACTGTCAACAAATCACATAAAAAAACAAAACCAATAATGTCTTTCAATATTCTCTAACCCTGTCTGTGACACTCAGCCAACCAGCAGTGAGCTAATATCATTTTTTGCCCACTCAAACAGGAGTATTTACTGAGGCAGGATTAAATGGTGCATGTGTTATGCACATTTGGGTGTGCTTGTGAATATTTGTTTAAAAAAAAAAAGAAAAGACTTTGTTGTCAGAGTCTGTCACACCGTCTATTTGTGCAGTTGTAGTAATGAGCACAAAGAGGACAAAAAGCACACGTTCCCCACAAGGACTTCCTGTTGAAAAAGGAAACTGAAATAGTACAGGGTAGTGGTGGTGTTGGTGTACTGGAGTGGATTATGTTTAACAGTGCTGTTCATATTTTGTCCCCTCTTTTCAATATAATGCACTTCAATATACCCCCACCTATTATGACCTCAATAATAAACCTGAAGCAGAATTATCACCTGTCTGACAATGTCAACAAAAACTGAGAATTTATAACCTCTGTCAAAGTAGAATTTATGGCAGAGCTGTTGTTGTTCTGCATTAGATTGTTCCTAATGAAGTGCTTAATACTTATTTTGCATGCATGCAGTTGAAGAACATCTGTGTAAGCATTGTACAACAGTTTCTTGGTGAATGTGAGTTTGCAGATTGCAACCAAGAATCTACGGTGGTGGTGAAACTCAGAAAAAACCTGAAAAGCCCTCGTTAGAGCCAGTGTTTTTCTTCGGCTCAAGTTTTACAAATATAATGGTCACTGGGAAAAATTAGCTGCTGTTAAAAAATATGGACATTTGAACATCTGGTGTGATCAAAAAGTGCAGATATTAAATGCATTATTGAAGAAAATCACTCAAGTCCAAAGTTTGCTGTGATGGTCGTGTTTATTGATTTCCTGGGATATCGGTGGACTAAGGCAGTGATCAGCACTGTCCACGGGAAACAAATGAAAAGAAACACAAGGGCAGGAAGGGGGGGCATCTTAGTAAGGGTGAAGGTGGTTTTCAGACAGTCAGATGTCAGTGTTAAATGAGAATGGCCAAAACAGGAGGAGGAGGAGGGGGGGGGGGGTGGTGGGGGGGGGAGGGGGGGGAGGTATTGTGGCAAAAGGTAAACTCATCAAGGGTAGGAGTGAGCAAGGCTCTGCTCTGCTGTTTTTGAGATGCAAGTTGTTGTTGAGTTGATACTTTTTGCAGCACTTGTACCGCAATTGCAGGAGTAGATGAGCAGTTGCATTGTGGCTTTAAAAAAAAATAAATTAATTTGCATCGAAGGTTTTTTTTAATTTGCGTTGTGGTGTTTGCAGTTCGCTGACCTTTTTTCGGCCACCGTATACTGTACATGTTTGTACAATAAAAAAGGAAGAAAGATGAGCAGGCGCTTCTAGGGGGCGGGTAACTTCTCAGTTCTCATTACCTTGTTTTACTTGTCGGCTCCGTTTCTGGTCAGGTTGTGTTTACACAGTCCGCATAAAGCGAAGAATATCCACTTGTTTCTATCTTCGCATCTTCTTCGAGACCACTGTTAAAAAATGAAGTGTTTCGTACCGGGCTGTGTAAATGTCCGCAAGTCAAAAATATCCACACAGCACAAATTTCATATTTCCCCCCCCAACCCGGCGCTGTGCTGCAAGTGGCTTGAAGCCATCAGAAACCCTCGTTTCGACCCGACAGTGACAACCGCGTCCATGACCCGGACCCACGGACTGCGTGTGTGCAGCGACCACTTCACACACAAGGATTACATCGGAGGACAGAGGACTTATTACGCAGCGCTGAAGAAAGGAGCTGTCCCATCACTTTTCCCCTGGACAGAGCCTGAATCTCACACTGTCACCTCACCGACAACAAGTCTGTCCCAACAAGAGGTAACTGTGAGTCTGCACTGATGAGCACTGAAGCTGGACAACTCACTTATAAATATATATTTATATATTTATCGGGTACTGGCAGTTTCTAACATTGACAACTTCCTGGATCACGCATATTATAATGCTTCTGTGGTTTTACACATAGCATTATCTGCAGTGTTGGGGAGTAACTATAGTTAGCCTACATGTAACAACGTTTTGTAATTTAATTGCAAAATAAATAGTAATGTAATAAGTTACAGTTACTGAGGGGAAAAAAGTGTAATTAAGTTACAGTTACCTATGAAAATGTTGATATTACGAAGGAGGTTACATCTGAAGTCAGATGTTTAAGATTTTGCTCAGGAGGAGGATTTTTCAAAATGTTTTAATAATTAACATGTTACTTGAATACATATATTGCTTTATTTAATTCTTTGAAATCAATATATTTTTTTAAATATTTTGTAAATAAATCATGAGGGCTTAAATGGTGTAACAGTACCAATTAATCCCATGTAAGACTAAAATTAAAATTAAAATATCTTTATTTTATATTCCAAAATCTACATGAACTAATGAATACATTTTCAAATGAGAGAAAATCGCACTTTATAAGAAATGATCTCCCTTATAAATCAAGTCAGTATCCATGAAAAACACCTTATTAGATTTTGGTGGCTTAATGGGTACGCTTACCCTAACAGTTGAAAACATTTGTTAGAAAATTAGAAAAGTAATCAAAATGTAATAAGTTGCATTATTAATAAGGTAACTAGTAATCTGTAACCTATTACATTTCCAAAGTAACCTTCCCAACACTGATTATATGTGTTTGATGTTCTCTGGTCTTTATTGATTACATACTGTCACAAATCCAGCTGTAGATGCAGCTCACAACAAGGTGATGTTGACATTTTAGCGCAGTGCCACAGAAACATTGCATTATTAGGCTACCATACAACATTCGGTGAGTACCTCAGGCTTTCAGTGTAGAGACCTGAGGTCAACTTACTCCTGCTCCTCTCCTTTGCTCATCTCCTACTGCTGACTGTGAGATCTTCTCAGCAGGTAGAGGCTGATAGTTCACAAACTAGAACGATGGCGCCTGCTGCAACAAGGTTATTGTTATTATAAAAAGAAGACGTGACGTGCAAATAAGCGATTGTTTTGTTTTTCTTTTGGTGTGTGCATCCCGTGCCACCCTCGGTAAGATGCTGCCATGGACAGCTGCCCATGTTACCCGTATTAAAATCTGCTACTGCTAAAAATAATCAACAATAAATAAGACAAAATAGGATAAAATAAATAAAATGCTGTATTCAGTAAACTGGGTCTTTGTGTAAATACATCTGCAATTTATAAATGTCTAATATTTAGAAGTTCCTAAGATTGTATACATGTGAATGTTCCTGCGATTTATGGAGTAAGGTACTTGAAAACATGTGCAGCATCAGTCTTTTTTAACTTTGAGTGGTGTACGGCTTAATCCTAGTCCTATTCAGTTGAGTGGGAGGTACTGGGAGCTGTGGTGTTGTGCAGTCTGATGGCTGATGGTAGGAAAATAGGCCACTATTATTAGTCTGTGGATCTGTCTCAAAATAAACTGCTGTGGGTATATTCATGGTTATGGAGGAACATGTTCTCCAGTACAGCAGCAGGGTGTTGTGTGTTTGTCAGTGTTTTGGCAAAAAGAAATCTGTGGGCACAGAGGAATAAGATATATTAAGCTTTCGCTGCACGGGTTATGCTTGTTAAATGCTTGTAAGGATAAATTCATTGTTTTGGTCTTTTAGTGGGATTTTATTGACAGTAACCCTTGGGTCAATTTTGACTGTGGAGGACAACAGGCATTAACTCAAAAATGAGGCATACATTCATTTAAATTAGGTCTATTGACTATAATTTTCAAAAATATGTGTAAAACCTGTGGTAATACGTTGGAATGAAATTGGCCAAAAAGGTCTAACACAGAATTGGGTAGTCATTTACACCTTATGCTTTATAAAAAGTCAAACCAAACTGGGTCGGTTTTAACCTGGGAGGATAAAAGTTGCATGGTCAATGGGAAGACAACAGGGGAAAAACCCCCCAAAAAGAAGTTAGTCTGTCAAGTTATAATTACTAGTCTATAAAATGTTTAAGTTTCCAGAGCACAAGCTGACCCCTAGTAATTGCTTTTTCTGTATAACCAACAGGTCCAAACCCAAAGAGGTTTTGATTTGCAGTGAAAGTTACTGTGAACATTAGCAAATTGTCATGTTTGAGAAGCTGTTGCCAGAAAATGTTGGTAATTGAGAAATTACTGAAATGATTATTAGCATCAGTATCATCAAAACTTCCTTTTCTGTGATCGAGAACAGAATAACAGAGATATACACACTGCATAATGTGTAGGATGTGTTAAAAAACAACCAGAACACCACAGCCAGCATTTTCCTTTAAAGACAAAACTACATGGGCAGTACAAGAGAATTACAAGCTTTTCACTCATATATGATAGTTGAACATCTTATTCCACAAACATTGGAACATGTTCAACATATGCTGCTAAAACAGCCTCTTCTCTTCTAGGAGGGTTTTCCACAAGATTTTGGAGTGTGGCAGCAGGGATTTCTCCCCATTTAGCTACAATTAGTTAAGTCCAATGCTGATGTTAAGTGATAAGGTCTGGCTCACAGTAAGCATCTTGATTCATAACAAAATTGGTGTTGAATGAGATTTCAGGTCTGTGCAGGCCAGAAGTTTTTCCACACCAAACTGGGAAAATAATTTCTTAGTTTTTTAAGATAGCATTTCACTTTATTTGAAGTAAAGGACTTAGCCTAAAGCATTTAAAACTGCTCCAGTCATACTATATAGTGTATTTTGAGGCCAGCATTAACTCTGATGGTGACATTACAGCACCTATGTTCATAACAACTTCACTTGTAATAGAATAGCCCTTACCAATTTACAACCAAACGGGAATCAAAAGGGATAAACTTATTTGTTCTCCCTCTCCAAAAGAAAAACAAAACTCATGTATTAATACTCCCCAAGCTGGTGGTTATAGTAGATCAATTCTTAAGTCCGCACTTACTAAAAACCAAAAGCGAATTAAGTTGTCAAAGGAGGAACCAAAACCAGAAGTGGGCCAATTTACCACAAAAGCCAAAATTAAACTTACAGAATGGTTTGTTTGATCTCGGATGAGCACCCATATTATCTACCATCAGTATTCAAGCTAACAAGATTATGAAACGCCTGCACACTGAAGTTTTTTTGAGACAATCAGTCATCCTTAGATATCGCTGACTCTCTGTCTTCTGTTTTATTACACAGCAGAATATCAACACACCTCACAAGTGTACCATGTGCCAGACGTCTCAACCGGTGTCAGACATGATTGCCCACAAAAGCGGTGAAGACACTGTGGAGCTCTTCTGCTCTCGAACCTGTGTGACGTCCTACAAGCTACGGCCTGTAATTGTTTACAAGCTTCAAGGTACCAGACAATAACTTTGTCAAGATAACTTTTTTTCTCTTGAACTCTCTGCCCTTTTTTCAGGGTTAAAACTGAAAAAAGCCTGTGTTGGTGTAGATGGGTGTTATTATGTGTACCAGTGACTCTACCAGTGTCCACTAGTACCAGTGAGATCAAGATCCAGGAAGGATTGATTGTAACCACTTTATTAGACACATCATAAGACATGATCTTTGTAAGGCTGTTGCTATTACGCAGTCTGTAGGCAACATTACTTTGCTCTCTCTATTATGACTTGGACGCAC
Organism: Scomber scombrus; assembly: GCF_963691925.1. Classification (NCBI taxonomy): domain Eukaryota; kingdom Metazoa; phylum Chordata; class Actinopteri; order Scombriformes; family Scombridae; genus Scomber; species Scomber scombrus. The sequence continues at coordinate 11,173,661 of NC_084985.1, forward strand.
TGAAGACCATATGAGGGTCAAAAAAGACAGAAAGGTCTACAGCTCACACATCATGTTTCTGATTCTCCCTTCAGGAAAGATAAACAAGCAGGCTCGGATGAAGAGGTGGCGTAAAGGCACACAATCAAATGAAAAAACAAATACTGTGAGTATATTTCATACAGCAAATATATTTCACACATTGACAATTAAAAATGTAAAATGTAAAGTCATGAGATAAATCTGTAACAGATGAACACTATATAAAGCAGACATGTTTGCATGTTGCTGTCCTTGTTTTCATGTTTTTTAATGAAGTTTTTCTGTGTCTTGACTTGACTGAGACACAAGAGGAATGCAATGAGAGAGACAATGAAATGGAAGAGAAAGAGGCTGAAACAAGACTGAATATTACAAAATTACAAGATTTCATTAAAAAAGTATTTAATCAAAAATTTAAGTTCAATAACAAAGGTTGTCAGATTTGATCCTTGCTAACAGGGTTAGATGCACGGCTCCTAATCAAAGTTGCCTTTATTGTTTACTGAAGAAGAACATTATCCTGGATTTAATGAATCGCTGCTTTAAATCATACATGTCAGTCACTTAATGAATAAATAAACACTAGCAAACACTACTTACAAAAAACACGTCACCACATTGTGTTTTCAATATAATATTTACTGTTTATCTGACAGGAGGATGAACAGGTGGGCTCAGACTCCACCGCAAACCAAAACGATGCGTCTCCAGCTGCAAACTCGGCGAGCACGCCAACATTAATCATCGCAGACTCATGTGTTCTTTGTTGCCACTGCGGAAAGAGTCTGCCGAGAGGACAGACACTTTACCAACCGAGAAACTCACTAGAGGTTTTTTGCTCTGCCTCCTGCCTCTCTGTAAGGCATCCCCACATCAACTTAGCCACCAAAAGCTGCTACAACTGCTGTCAGTAAGTAAAGGATGCTTTATTTCATGCTTTTCCATTTCTGTTCGTCATCTGTCCTCCTCTTCTTAGGATGGTTTCTAAAGATGAATGACATCTTGGGACCATTAGTGTTTCTTATAAATACATACTGTAAATCAAAATCACTTTTGTCATAATGCACAACAAAGTTTAGGGCCACAGTTGAGGAAAAAAGTGTTTTAATTAAGTCATAAAATTATGACATTTTTTTGTATTATTCAAGAAAAAAGTGAGAATATTTGGGAAAAAACTCCATCATATTCTAATTTAATAAAAAATAATTTAGCTTTGAGAGTGAAATATCATATGTTCTGAATTAGGTTAGGTTGATTGAATTACCTGTGCATGTTTTAGTATTTCCATACTGTAAGCAATACTGTATTATAGGTGGATTCTGGCTGGAGACCAGGTCCTCACTGTACTCTATCCCAGTGTTTCAAAACATTTCTGGGTTATTGCCTTGCCATTATAATATCTCAAATTCTCTAGTATTAATGTGCTCATTTAGTATTTAGTATTACATTTTTAACTTTGTTCTGAAACTATTTGTGAATGTCATCTTGATCTCATTCCTCCTCTTTCCCTCAGGGTGATTATGCGACCTCACAATATCATCCTGGCTCCGGTGGATGATTCAGGAACTATGAAGGAGTTGTGCAGTTCGACATGCCTCGCTTTTGTCCAATCCAAAAGGAAAATGGCTGCCCCAAAACCTCCACCGAAGGAAGGACCTCGGTCAGAGTGCCGGATGTGTGCCAGATTCTGCTATGTAAGGAAAAAAGAAATGGAATGATTTTAATATTTTACAGAATGGATAGTGCACTCAAATGTTGATCTGACATATTTAAAGGGTAACATGGGTTAAGAAAGACTGTTCTATATGTTTCTTATTGTTAACAAACCCCATGAGAAGACCAAAACTAACATTGCCTTTTTCTGTGTCTCAACACTTTCCGACTTCCCTAAACTGTCTGTGCAAATGCATTGTTTTAATGAGAAAAAAATTCTAGGCAATTTCCTAAAATAGTATGGTACTGGAGTTCTTGGGAAATGTGACTGAAACAGCAGTAAATAGTGCAAATGCTGGAGACTATTTGTTGCTGTTTCAACTATTACACAGTTATTATTATCTGTGTTCATAGTGAGGAAATATGTCACCCAGTTCAGTGGTTTGGCTTATATACACACATACACAAAGTTTAAAAAAAACCCCACCATCATCTCTGTAATTAAACACAGCAGTCTAGTGAACACATTGATCAAGTTTGTTCAACAGAGAGTTTGTGACCCTCTCAACCAGCTGAGCCATTGTTGTCGTCTTTTATTCATAAAGCCCTGGACATTTACTTCAAAGTCTCTGCATTGTCCACATAGCTGTAGGAGGTTCAGTCAGTACTAAAGTTCAACATTTGATCTGCTAGGACTTAAAAAATAACCAGTTGGATGCAATGTACCTGCATGAAAAACTAATGAGCAATTCTCATTTTCATAGTTTTTGGACAACAATTAATCCTATGACACAGAGTAATAAGATATCAGGCCTTGGCCACACAGGACATACTGTAGTAGGATCAATTCATTAAATCCTTTTTATAGGAGATGGCAATAAGATAAATAAAGATTATCAGCAGCCTTATCCTTTAAATTAAATATATATTACCTATATTTAATATATGTAAACATGTTTTTTCTCTATTACTTAATAATTACATGCAGTAACCTACACCTGCTCCTTTGTCATCCTCAGTGCAAATACAAGCTGACCGTCGATGGCACGCTCTCCCGAGTGTGCGGCGACGCATGCTTCATCAAGTATCACAAAGACAACAACTTGCCTTTGTTTACCTGCGACATCTGCAACGCCCTCGATATCAACGTTGACAAACAGCTCTTGTTGATGACAGAAGACGGCGATAAAACGATCTGCAGTGAAGAATGTCTGGTCAAGTTCAAAGAGGTGCGGGAAACAAACGAAAAAAGTCATGTTCACTTAATTTTAGCCCGTTTTAGTTTACAGTATTCAGTTTATTTGTTCAGTAGCACACTGATTTAAAATGCATTGATTCAAGAATCTAAATTACTTCAGCGTTCTTAGGTAAGGTAAATGTTGGATGTTAGCAAACATTAGAACAGAGAAAGGTGTATGCTTTCAGTAACACTTAAGGTATAAAGAGATTTGAATACTTAATAAAAGAAAACAACTTTTGCAGCTCATATTCAAACAGCAGAATTAAATCATTTATTTTTGATACACTCAAAATTGACGCTATTTAGTAAAACTTAAAGGTTACAGGTACAATCACATAAAGTCTCACATGACTGGTTATGGGTTATTTAACCTGCACACTGTCTGACATTGTTATTCTTCTCTCTTTTTTAATAACTCTGCAGGAAGTCAAGTCATCTCAGTTGTGCACCATGTGCCAGACGTCTCATCGGTTGTCAGATATGGTCGAAAACAAAAACGACGAGGGCAAGTTGAACTTCTTCTGCAGCAACCGATGCATGATGGTATACAAGGCCCAGTCGTTCACTGAGTCAGGTAGTGTACTGACACATTTTAAAAATAATCTTTTCCCTTTCTCACAACTTTGAGTCTTTCCATTGCCTTCATGTATTGCATTTATTAACTGTTTAATTAATTACCGAATAACTTAATAGCAGTTAACAAACATAAGATAAAGAATAGTTTGTCTTATGTTCCGTAAGATTGTACTCAGTGAACAAGAATAAAACCTGAATTTAATTTTAAGCATATGCCACAGACTTCACTTATGCTTAACTTGAGAATCAGTTTCAAGTGTCTCGAGCAAAAGAAATTATCTTTCTGAACCACAATTTGTTATAAATCTCCAACCTGAAAGAAAGCAATTTTCTGTTGGTTTTTTTTGTCCTTTTTTGATTTTTCACAATCAAACATTTTGAACATTTCTATAGAGACGAAAAGCCCATCATCTGAAGAGAATGACATCAAAGAAGTGAAGCCATTAGTACCAAATTTGGAGTTTGTGAGTATCATGTTTAATTTAGTCTTCTCTCAATATTGTAAAACACTGATTTAAGGTTTCACTTTATTATAACAAAGTTTCTGATTTGAACACCCACATCATGAGTATAGTGTTTACTGTTTATGTAGAGATGGTGCTGATATACAGTTTAGCTGCTGATTTTGTTGCTGATTATATATTAACACCAGAAAGTTGGACTACAGCAAAGTATTTCTGTCTGTCATTGTCGTTGATATTACACAGCTAATCCATCTCTCGCTTCTCTCCTCTAGATAAAAGAAGAGCCCATTGATGAGGAGTACAACCAGAATCTCCCATCCTCTGTATCTACAGCAGACATCAAGGATGAGCCAAATATGAAAAAGGTAGGACACACACTTCTCTTACAGAAAAAAACATGTTTTACAAGCTGAATATATCATGACTGCTGGAAAAAATGTGAAATAAAGTCTGTCTTTCCCATCATTAATTTTTTTAAGTGGCTGTAATCCATATTTTTATATTAGTAATGGATGATATGACTCCTTGTGAAAGAGGTCGCTTGTAGTGATGACGCCACAAAGAATAATCACCTGACTCTGCAGTTCAGGTTTTTTTTAAACTTAATTGTTATTGAATTTTGTGTATTATAGAATACAAATACAAAGTTAGCGACTAGCTGTTGAACATAGTGGAGCATTTAGCAGCTAAAGAGCCAAATATTACAGACTAAAGATAGAGCTAAAAGGAGAGTGAATATTTGACTCACTGGACATTCACTTGTTGGACTGAAACTCAGTGCCAAATTAATGATGATGTTGCTCTGTGTCTGCTGGATGTGTAAATGAATATACTAGTAATATCATGTGAGGATAATAAAGATAATATCCTGAGCATAAGTCCTGCTTTAAGAGATGCTGGGTTTAATATTGATATAATTTGTATGTTAGATGCTTTTATGTATCTTTGTTCACATTTTGCTGTTGTCACTCAGCTCCGCTGTAGATGTGTAGACATTTTGGGTTGTATATCAAGCTGGCTGGGTTACAGTGCATCATCTTACTGTTCTGTTGTTGATAGGAGGACTTAAAGATCTGCTCAGTCTTCTCCTTGACGGACGACTGCATGTCTGCTGCTCCCACTCTCACCCGCATGGATCTGCCTGCATCTTGTTCCTCCTGCAAAAAGGTCCTGATGGACGGAGAGACTGTGTACCAGAGGAAAAGCCATGCAGACATCTTCTGCTCCACCTCCTGCCTTTTACAGTTTTATCAAATGAAACCAGTGAAGAAGACTTGCCACTTCTGCCTTCAGTGAGTCTCACAGTCATGTCTTTTACTGATCCGTGTCTCATGTATTTGCAAGAAATGCATTTAATTAATTTATTTACTTGAGCAGGAAGATTTAAGAAGAAACATTTTCATTTAGATTTCAATTTAGCAGTTGTTAGTTGATGAGTTAGTGGGCTGTGTATTAATCACAAAAAATGCTGATAATCATTTAGTGGTATAAATTATTCATTTAGCAAAAATATAAAGTTGGTTCCTCTTTCTTTCTTTCTTTCTGTCTTTCTTTCTGTCTTTCTTTCTGTCTTTCTTCCTTATACTTTTCTGTTTCTTTGTGTAAATTTAATTGGTTCTTGAATGTTGGTCGGACAAAACAAAACCTACATTATGATGGGCATTTATTACTATGTTCTGACATTTTATAGACTCAGTGATTAGTCAGATAATCAAAAATAATCAACTGATTAATCATTAATAAAAAAAATAGTTAAAGTCTTCATCTTACATTGAAAGAAGGGTAATGCTTTGTTGTTTTATGTGCACGTCCACCTACATTGTCCTCTTTGGGTTAAAATCACTGTTGAGTCTCCCCAGAAGTCCACGTTTCAAGGCTCTAACAAAGGGAGTCGTTAAGAAACTCAACTCCCCCAGTCCTTGATTGTTCGCACCTAGGTGTGAACTCCACCCATGAACACAAGACAACAAAACCAGAGTTCCCCCTCTGCTCTCTCTCTTTCTCCATCGCTGCGGCCAAGAGCAGCAGCTATTGCTCTTTTGCTGCGGATAAAAATAGCTTTCTCCACCTGCTGCTGCAGGAGCTGCTCAGCTTCTCAGCTCTCCTCACGTGTGGCCTGCTCACAGCAGACACAAAAACAACCCTTCAGATAAAGCAGTGACACAAGAGTCTGCTTAGAATTCATCTAGAAAGGTAAGTTAGCAATGAGCTGGTAACAGTGACAACAAAGACGCAATCAGCAGCCTCCTCAGAAACCTGGACCATCTGATCTGCACAACTGAACACCGACTACTCAAGAGAGCCGGCATCAGTCAGCCTCGGAGCCTCTTCTCAGCCTGACTCAACCACAGATTCACCAGCTAAGAAACAGCCCTCCACAAAGTGTCTCTCTCCCTCCTTGGACTTGGTAACGCACAGGGCATAGCAAAGACCAGCACATGGCTAAAGGACAGGACTGCTTAATTTAATCAGTTTACATGTGCTGATTTGATTTAAGATTGGTCTTTGAGAGCTATTGTTATGCCTGTTCATAGCTATTGTATAACCACACAGTTGATGTTAGTATGCTCCATACGTTACATCCAGTAACTGGACCTTGCATGCAACTAAACTCTTCTTAACCTTCTCACCACACCAATTAGCCTTAAATTCAGATACACAGTTAAGAGGTTTTTAACCCAACTTTGCACATGTGCTGGACGTTGTCTGTGAGACTCTTTTGTTGGCCATATCATGAATTATTGCTGAAAGCCAAACCTTCAACCAAGGCCCAACATCATTTATCCTGCAGATATTCAAACCGTTTCCATCATCCTTCATCTCAGCTGCATCTAAACATAATTTCTGTGTCAAAGATTATAGATTCTGAAATGATCTCATCCTTCCTCGTCCTCTCAGGGTGATCACACAGCCTCAGGACATCCTCGAGGCCCCAGTGGATAATGAGGGCCAGATAAAGGACTTCTGCAGCCAGACCTGCTTCTCCTCCTTCAACTACAAGAGAATCGTATCCACCAAAATACCCATCGTGCCAGTCGCGTCACAGTCACAATGCAGCATTTGCAGCAGATACTGCATTGTAAGGAACAAGTGGACAGATTCCCAAATATCAAATTGTTTTATTTTATTGTAATATTGAATAAACACTGATTGTTATAGGAATATCCTCCTTCTTAATTGTAGGCTTTTTTTTAAACCTACAGTGCAAATCTTAACTTTTTGTCATATATTAACATTTTAACTCTATACCCTTTGTTATATTCGTGTATATGAATTGAAATAAGTATAATGTAGCATTCACAATGCCCTTTTTGATCCTCCTGCAGAGCAAACATGAGGTCGTACAGGAGGACACCGTCTACAAAATCTGCAGTGAACCCTGCTTCCTCCGTTTCTGCAACCTGTCCATCTGCAAGAACTGTAACGCCCGCTGCAACACACCGCTGAAGCTCAAGATGGATGACGACAGCAAAACATTTTGTGGTGCAGAGTGTCTGGAACATTTCAAACATGTAAAGAAATCTGCAATAATATCAAACTGAATTTATGAAAAAGATTTGGACATTTTGGACATTTTTTCTTAAGCTATGTTATTACTTTTGATGACTAGCGGCTTCTAGGTTTATAATGATGAAACAGAATTATTTAAGGAAAGGTGATAAAATAGGATTAAATAAAGACAAATGTTATATAAGGTCCGTGCTGGCTAAAATAAATGAGCAAAAAAACAAAACAAGATTTTTTTTTTTTAAATGGCAAATTTCAAATGTCTAGCCACTCTACAAGTTTCTCATGATGAGGTGGTCACCTAAATACTTGGATGTAAAAAGCTTTGTGTTTTTATTACTTGGCAGGAAATCACAACGCCGCAGCCCTGCTCCATGTGCAACACATCCTGTCTGATGTCGGACATGGTGGAAAACAAAAGCAGTGAGGATGTGGTGGAACTCTTCTGCTCCAGCAGTTGTCTGATGGCGTCTAAGATTCAGGCGGTCAGTGCGTCAGGTACTGTACAATTATCTCAGCAAGAAAGCATCTGATCATGTTTTTCTTGGTCTCTCTGCTGTTCTCTATAATAAGGCTCTCAGTGAATCAAGTAATTTTGTGTTTTTTTGGTCACATTTCATTGGACTAGAGATCGTACAGGTCTTCAATCACCTTAAACAACTGCAAATTGAATGGGATCCAAAAGCTAAAAGCTGTGGATTTGTCTGCTCCCATGAAACCTCAGACTTGTTTTCTACTTATAGATTTATTTGTGTTTTAGACATACTGTAAGTGTCAATCATTAAACTTCTCTATCTCCATAGGCACTGAATTGAATTGTGATAACTGCAGTAAGACTACAGTGCCCGCCTGCCACCTCGCCATGTCAGATGCCTCTATCAAAAATTTCTGCGCACTAACCTGTGCCATGGTTTTTAAGGTAATACAGCCTTCTGACTATAAAACAGTTTGAACATTTTAAGAATATTTCATACACTTTTTAAGATTACATACAATATGGGTAAGTCTGTCTATATTCTATATTTTACAACAAATTGACCAGTATTTATTTGAGCCTATGAACAGGTATTGCAAGTGCAGTTATAGCTGATATATCTTATTCCATTATTGTTCAAAAAATAATATAAGTGAGCCACATTAGTGCACTGGGTGGTTTGTCTTTCACACAGCCACTATTACTTTTTTGTGATTCAATGTCAGGAAATCAAGCAACTCAATTAATAAAAAAATATTACAAATTATCTCAGATCACCAAACAACCACCCCTGGCAAGTAGCTGATAGTTTCTTGGCAGTCATTACAACATCTAACAGTATTATATGTGAATTTTCTGGGAGCAGTCTAAAGAGTTCAGAACATTTGTGTTAATCAGGGAAATGTTCTGCACTATTTCCTGACCAAAGGACGTACTATTGAACAATTCCAGTACCAAATTTATAAAATGGTCAGGACTTTATTATTATTTTGAGTCAATCCCACAAACCTGTTTTGTGGTGCTGTAAATACTACTATTAAGTCAGTATTATCATACATTAGGTTCAGCCATGCTGTCAACATTGTCATTCTTTCAGTTGTTTGGTTGTTCCATAATTTTGGTCCAGAATGAAATGTCTCTGCAAATATAAAATAAATGGGTTATCACCAAATTTTGTACACATATTTATTGAATCTTATCCACTTCAGTCTCCTAACTTTACCTGTAGTGTCATTAGCAGGCTGATGGACAGTTTACTCCACTATCATGTTCTGCATATACTAGATACTTTTTTTGTACAAATGTAAAACATTTACATATTCTTCGCTTTTTGTTTGTGACACAGGAGACTCACATGAATGGTGCCACTAGCCCCGCAGGGGCCCACGACCAAACACAGTGTGATTCCCTAAAAACACCAGAGAAACTGCCATGTGCCCAGTGTCGCTGCATCATAAAAACTGCTCCCCAAGTCGTCCAGAAAAAGGTTGGTTGCGTCTATTTAAAAAAAAAAAAAAAAAAAAGAATTATTCAGTAAATGTGATCTGAGGTCGCTGTTGGTGCATGTTGTTGTAGGGAATAATATAAACAAAATTATGATGAGTTTGTTAACACTAGAATGGCCATTTTGAAAACAAAAAAAACAGTCCTGCTGGTGCCTTACTCTTCCTAAAAGTTCCTGTATTTAAAAATTATAATTTTTTAACATAAATTACACAAAAGGCAAAGATGATATAATCATTTCTACTTATTTCAGTCATACACGATCATATTGACAGAAGTGATTTTGCGCTACTCCACAGTTAATCTTTTCTGCAGTTGATGTTGTATTTTGATTGCTGAGTAACCATAGCAACTAAAATGTCCTAGAAACATCACTAGCAGTCTTGAGTGCTATTTGCAAGTGCTAATATGCTTACAAATACAAATTATTGTATTGGTACTGTTGTATTAGAGTTTAGAAAATGTCTGAAATGAATGAACGAATGAAGAGAAATGTGAGTGTTGCCATGGAACAGTCTGTTGCCTTGGAGATGCTTCAGAACTTGGACAGCAATGACTCTGATGGAGGGGATCTGTCAGAGGTGGAAAGTGACAGCGACTTTTCCTGGGTGAATGAAAACACTTCATCATCATCAGAGAGTGATTCAGAGTTCATACCGAGAAAAAAGAGGAGGCTTTCATTGGAGACTAAGGATCCAGATGTTCAGTTAACGGCTAAAGCACAAGGTGAGCTCTGCTGTCCTTTTCTGTTGTGCTGCATTATGCTCTGGTATGTCCTATTATTAAAATTATTGTTTTTATTATTGTTGTTTTACTGTTGTTTTAGATCTTCCAGAAAAAGTATCTGCTCCTGATCCAACCGGTGTTCTCAGCCTGCCCTTGGAGTCATCTCGGCTGGAGGCAGCTGTGGAAAAGGGGCAGGATGGGACGGTGTGGACCGTCGTTCAGCCATCTGAACATTCAGGGAGAAGGCAGAGTGAAAATGTCTTGACTGAAGCTTCCGGCCCCACAGCACACGCAAAGGGCGCTATTGAAGATGCACTCACGGCATTCTTGTGTGTATTTGATGACAGCATGCTGAAGCATATTAGGGACTGCACTGTGGCAGAGGCACATCGACACTATGGTGACAGCTCATGGGACCTGACAGTTGCTGAGCTGAAAGCGTTCATTGCCTTGCTATACATCCGAGGAGCACAGGGTGCAAAACACATGGACAGCCTGTGGTCGGAGAAATTGGGCTTTCTGTTTTACAAGGAAACCATGGCCAGAAATCGCTTTAGGGACATAATGAAGTTCCTGCGGTTTGATAGGAAGGAGACTCGACATGTGCGTCTGCAGAATGACAGGTTTGCCCTGGTGTCGGCCACTTGGAACAAATTTGTTCAGAATTGCACAGCCTGCTACGAGCCCGGTGTCGACATCACAGTAGATGAGCAGCTTTTCCCCACTAAGGCACGCTGCAAATTTATTCAGTACATGGAGAAGAAGCCTGAAAAATTTGGCATCAAATTTTGGCTAGCTGTGGATAGCCAAACAAAATACATGCTGAGCGGGGCTCCGTTTCTGGGAAGGGAGGAGCCGCAGAGCAGAGGTCAGCTCATGGGAGAGAGTGTAGTGCTGAAACTGGTGGAGCCGTTCCTTGGGAAGGGAAGAAATATTACAACTGGTAATTTCTTCACTTCTCTCAAACTGGCCAACACCTTACAGGCCAAGAGGACCAGCCTGATTGGTACCCTGAAGAAAACAAAGCGCGAGTTGCCCCCCTCTGTGAAAGAGCGAGCGGTGCTGTTCAGTACAAAGGTGCTGAATTGTGGTGATGCGACGCTCACCGTCTACCAGGGAAAGCCCAAGAAGAACGTGTGTATTCTCGGCACCGTACACACAAGTGTGAGCATCACCAATGGGCCGAAGGCAAAGCCAGAGTCTGTGACGTACTTAAGTAACACCAAGTACGGCGTGGACGTTCTGAATCAGAATGCAAAGATGTACTCTGTGAAAGGTGGCACAGGTAGATGGCCTGTGGCCGTATTGTATAACATCCTGGACCTGGCTGGGATCAACGCCCACATCCTTTTCAAGGAATGCACCGGCAGCAGAATAAACCGGAGGAAGTTCCTGCAGCAACTGGCTGAGGAGCTGCGAGCCGACTTCATGGATGGGAAAAGGGCAGTGTGGCAGTCCACACAAAGCGCCAGTCAGCCGCAGACACCAAAACGGAGACAGTGCCAAGTTCGGAAAAACTGCCACCAGAATAAAACGCATGACTGCTGCCTCCAGTGTCACAAACCTGTGTGTGGAAACTGTGTGGGGAGGAAAGACGTCACGTGTGTTTACTGTGACATACCATTGATGTAATTAGTTGAAAATCATTATTTTTATCATTTTATTGTTTTATAGCCTAAACTTCATTCTCGCCTTTTTTTGCTTTCTGTGTTATAATGTTAAAATAAAATGTCTCAAAATCAAATATGATGCTTTTATTTGTTATTATGTTGTTCTGGGTTACATTGAATGAATTCTCTGCAAATAATGGTGTGAATATATGTGATGTTATGAATTTTGATAAATGTGTAATTAAACTTGATAAAATATAAATTTTGGTGTTGTTCCTTTTTTTAAAAAAGATATTACAACAGATATAACATAAACCAATAAATACACTAATCTTTCCATTTAGTATTTATCATGAGAAATTATAGAGTTTGCAGTCAAGATGATGAAAATGACGTTTAAGGCACTTCTAGTGTTAACAAGCTGAGAAGATCTGGGTGAAGCTTTTTACTCTTTAGCCACAAAATGCCCCTCAAACCAGGGTAGAAATGTCACACTTGGTGCATTTAAAGTTCACAGTTTTATGATAACATTGATTATATTGTCAACTTTCAACTCTCTCTGTGTGCATGCACAGGGCAAAATGAATTTCGTCTGCAGCTCGGCCTGTGCTCAAGAGTTTAAGAGAGTGAACAACATTATTGGCGAGTGTGAATACTGTAAGATGGAAAACATCATCGGAGACGCCAAGAGAGTCAACAACAAAGACTGCTACTTCTGTAGTGACAGTAAGAGGACAGATCAAAATATTTCATGCAGAATTGTATAGCACAGTTGTCAGTTAATGTTACATATTCAGATATAGATGCAGCTGTTATGATTCAGTTCACTTGTTTTGTCTTTTATTAATGAAGAGTAAAAGTGCAATAAAGAAAGTGTCTTTAAAGGTGTAATTCAGAGTGAGAAAAATGACCCTGAGCATCTTCTTTCTCTCCTCTCAGGCTGCAGGGTGCTTTTTGAACATAATCTTGAAAAGAAGTGGGGGAAATACTGTCGCTCGTGTGCTTACTGCCTCTCCATCTCCGAGACGGTGGTGACAGCGTACTACGAAAACAAGACCATGAAGTTTTGCTCTGAAGACTGCAACTTAAATTACAAAATGCTCCACTGCCGTGTAAGTAGAGGTGAAAATGCCCAGCATTAATAATGATGTATTCAAGCTTCCAGTGTTTATGATATTTTTATGAGTTTAGTGTAAGTAATGTAGAGTTCACATTAGATCAGACAAACCATGTTTTAAAATGATATATGTTCATTTTATTGCAATAATATACTTATTTTTCTTTATAAAATCAAAAGGCTGAACATGAGATCATCAGTGCACAGGCGCTGATAGTTGTTGGAGAAAAAAAAGCTCCTAGTTATTATTTTTAGAGGCATCACTTCCAGATGTGGTGGGTCGATTGGTCCATTTGTAGAAACAATCAAATGATGATGAACAAATAATCTGCTTTCTATCAGGTTGCCAGCTGTGACACCTGCAGTCGCAAAAGGAAACTAAAGCAGAGTCTTTCCCTGCTGGGGGAAGTCAAACACTTCTGTGATATGAAATGTCTGCTTCTGTTCTGCAATAAAAAAGGACAAATGGTCAACACAGGTTTGTATTGTTGCCATTTTATATTTTGTCTGTATATCCCTGTTTCTGTCTCACCAAGTGGTCTTCATGTGTCCAGACCAAATACAAACTGCACACATGAATATAATTAAAATCCAGACAGACTCAAACCAAAGTTGACTCTACAGTTACTGGACCAGAGACCGGTCAGAGAGATGAAACTGGATTAGATCTCCATTTAGTTTTAATCCAATGTAGAGCACTCATGTCCTTTTACTTTTATCCTGCGCTGCACTTGCTGATTTTTAATTTATCCTGTACAGAAATGTGCACAGTTATATCTAGAAATCATACAGTTACTTTAATTTCTATGTACTACAACCAGAGGTGGTTACATTTCTATGTTTTTCAAGAGATCAGAATTAACTCAAGATATCTGACTTTAGTTTTTTATTCACTGGAGTAAAATCGATCTCTTATAACTCCTTCTGACTGCTCTGTTTCTCCTCACCTCCTGGATCTGCAGCTGCAGCTGAGTCTTCTCCTGTCATCGCTAACGTTATTTCACTTGCTGGTGTTTTGAAACTGCATCACAGCGCCTCAACCGACACTTCACAGCATGGTAACACACACTAATCATTCACAAACTGTCATGATTCACAAATACTCTGCTGAATAGATATTACGTGTAATTGTGAGAAATTATGCTGCATATATTTTGGTTCAGTTGACTGTGCAGATTTCAACTATATGGATGTCAGTTTTGTTTCCTTTTTTTGTTGTTGTTTGTTTTCTTCTGACTCAAACTCTGTCATATCTCCACAGATTTGGTCTCTGACATTCAAACAAAGGTTGTTGGGCATGTAAGTTCATGATCTGATTACACTCATATCCACATATGAAGGCCCCCACACAGTTATCGTCAATGTTAAAAAATAGACTAATTTAGACTAATAGAATAATTTAACATAATTGAATTAGCCAAGTTCGTACTGTAATAATACCAACCAGATGTTTACAGCTGATGTTGCATGACTGAGGCTGAGGACAGACATTATTCCTTTATAGTGCCAAAATCATTAGTCAGTAAAGCACTAAGCACTAATTTACAATTTTGATGATAGATTTAATCAGGTATTTATGTATTGTTTATTTTGATCTTCTTAAATGTGAGGATTTGCTGCTTTTCTCGGTTTTATATCACTGTAAACTGAATATTTTAGCAATTTAGTCAAAGTCTTAAAAAGCACCAAATTAATTTCCCTTAAAAAAAGTCAAAAAAAGGTATAAAAAAGGCTTCAATTTAATTTAAAATCGACAATAACAGTAGTCATGACTTACAGCCCTGTTCATTTAGACATCAGTACAGCGGTTATTGTTGTTTCTGGTGTTAATCATGGTAATTATTATTGGTCTGTTCTTCAGGCCGGTGTCCAAACTGTCCCAAAGGAACTGAAGAACAAGTCCATGCTCTGCACACCGTTAGTCCACAACAAAGGAGTCTCCTGTGCAACACAGACAGTCGATGCAGAGGCCCAAACAGGTAAAATCTTCATCCAGGTGTTTTAAATGCTCCGTCACATAAAATCTGTACAGTATGTTGATCAGTGGATGGAGTTGTGAAACAGCAACTTAAATAGAAAAAACTAGAGCTGAACGATTTCGGAAAAAATTGTATTTGCTAATATTTTCATTGATCTTGCAATCACACAGATTGATACTTTGATACTTACTATCTACATAGATAAAATGCACTATTGTTCTGTTCCCTGAAGTAAGAGCTCTGATATTGTTTCTGTTTTCTTTGTCTGTTGTGTAAAGATGTCTTTGTACCTAAAGTCATAACCCTGCCTGTGCCGGTTCCGGTCTACGTTCCTGTGCCGATGAACATGTACAGCCAGTACACACCCAAACCCGTCGGCCTGCCCTTACCTGTATGTAAAACACCTCATGAACCTTGTTTTAATTTGGTCACAGACAAGAAAAATGCTGCCATTCTTTAAATATGCACATTTTCTTGAATGCTTTTTTGTGAGGTCTAGGTTATGCCATCAGAAAAATCAGTAGAGCATTGTGTTCATCTGGAGAATAACTTAAATCCAAAGATTCTCTAAAACATTTACATTTATATTACTGTGAATCTCCCAGAAGAAACAAGTCTAAAAACAAGTCTCGTTGCTTGCCACAGCTGCCTGTGCCCGTGCTCGTCCCTGTGATGCTGGACAACTCAGACTCAACAATAAAATCCATGAAGGACAACATTCCCCCTGACAGCTTTGAGGGCGAGTTCAGCTCCAAAGTAGAAAGTCAAGACACTCATGTCCCCAAAGGTAACAAAAAATGCTGGATCAAGAGGGCATATTGTGGGAACTCATTCAGCTCTTCATGTTGTCTTTATGTTCATTAAAGCTAATTAACAGACGGGGCTTTGCCAACATGCTTAAGCATGGTACACAAATGTGTGCACTGATGTCTGCCAACAAACCTCCTCAGAGCAACATCTTGTTTACTCAACTCAAGTGTACAGAAAACATGGAAATAACACATCCAGACACACACTATACACAGTCTTGTGAAGATGCAGCACAGTCTGTCATTGGAGGCTCTGAAGCTGATATTAATTGTCCTGTCTTCACTCATCAGTGTCATTTTGACCCCATACTTACTCCACATCCATTTTATCTTTCAGGAGTGTCCTTCTCTTCTGTAGGCCCAAAACACTGCAGAGCTTTACGTCCAACAAACTGTAGATTTTCAGGTTTATCCTCCAGTTTTGTGATCTTTGTAGTGAACAAAAGAAAATGCAAACTCTATGTGGTTTGTGCTGCTTTATCCTTAAAGTGGAAGTAATCTGCACATTCCAGGTCCATATTTATATTCTGGGACTCTAGTGTAATATCTTTGCATGATTTACAGCTCAAAAATTCCTTATTTATCTTACACTGGCTCTTTATGCAGCCCCCTCAGTTCAGGTTGTTTTAGCTGCTGTATCTTTAAGGCCCCCCTCCTAATGAGCCCACTCTGTTCTGATTGGCCAGCTTCTGTAAGCCGTCCTTCAGCAGAGGCTACATAAACAAACTATAGTAGTTGGATTTCAATACTTCCGTACATTTTCAAGACTGAATTTGATCCGAAAAACAGCACCAGTCAGAAGTTTGTATACACGTTATTGTTCTCTTGAATGAGAAGGTGTGTATAAAACTTTTGGTCCTGTATGTGAGTGACCAACGCTAACAACCGATGGAACAACCTTAGCAACAAAAAACTACAATCAGTCCAATGGTGAAGCAGAGATTACATTGTGAACATTTACAGCAGGCTGAAGCCCTGACTTTTGACTTGCAGGCATTTTACACACATTCACCTTTGACCATGTTTAAAAATGCGACACTATAACAGTATAAAAATAACGGAAGATCACAAAATCATGATATGTTCCCTTTAACTTATATCATTCATTATTTTCAGACCTCACCAGTCACTGCAGTGATGACCTGGATAGGTTAAACAACCAGGACTCCTCCTTCTCTGACACCAGACTCGGGTTGCTCAGTCGACCACATACCCACAAGGAACCCCTTCTGAACTTAGATATGGACCTGCCCAGAGAGCCTCATCCAGCTCCTCCTCCTCTTCCTCCTGATCTCACTGTGGAGATGAAAGAGAATCCCCTGAGCTCACTGAGCCCTGTGCCGACCCGTCAACTACTACAAGAAACTGTCGTTAAAATCCACAACAAGAATAAGGTAACAAACCACCTGCGGCCAAAAAACTGTTGGTTTTGGGTTTTTTTGTTTAAAAAAAATTAAATGTAAGATTAAGGTACTGCTTGTGATATAATTCAGTCTCTCCTTTTCTATTTTAGGGTCGTAAGCTGCAACAGTCGCCTCAGGAGGATAAAGAGCGAACATCTCATAGAAACTTTTCAGAGGCTGTGACCAGCAGGTACCGCAAACTGAACAGTCAGTATGGGATCGATGCCTGGAGGAGATGGATACAGTGGAGGGAATCACAAACAAACCCGGACCTGGTTTCTCGTAGGTTTTTTGGGTCATTTTCAGTCATTTTCAGGATGTTTGCTGTTCCTTGAGCAACCTTTTCTTCTTGTAGCAGGTGACGCAGCCTTAAAAGAAGACATTCTTCGCTGCTCTGTGGCTGAGCTGAGCCAAGGCCTCTGTCATTTCATCACTGAGTTGAAACGACCCGACGGGGAGCAGTACTCCCCCGACAGCCTGTTCTACCTCTGCCTCAGCATACAACAGGCAAGATGACCAACACACACACACACACACACACACACACACACACACACACACACACACACACACACACACACACACACACACACACACACACACACAGTACATACAGTATTATATCTCTGACTAATCAGATCAAGATTTGATCTGTCTGATTGTTTTGGCCCTCTTGATCTCTGTAGCTGCACTTAGCAAACGGGCAAATTCTTGAATAAGTCATGTATGTGTTGGGTTGTAACTTTGGGAAATTAAATATTATTACATAAATTACATTACTTCTGCACAGTAAAGCTCAAACATCCGAGTGAAATATTAAAAACTCATTTTTGAATTGAGGACTTGAGAATGGTCTAATTTTCTTTTTCCACAGTTGGCTTTAATGCATCCACTAAACTGTGTAAATGCTCACACAGCTCTTTTTCATGACTGAGTGTCTTAATTGTCTCTTTCAGTATCTGTATAAGAACGGTCGAATGGAGAACATATTCAGTGATCTGATCTACAGCAAGTTCTTGACAGTTTTCACTAAGATCCTGCAAAATTTCAAACCTTCAGTCGCAGCCAGCGGTGAGTCTTCATCCACGTTTTTGTCTTTTTTTCCTGACTCTAACTGATCATATTTATAACAAGTCTCTCTTTTCCTCTGCAGGTAATATCCTTTTCTGTGTTGAGGAGGAGTTTCTGTGGGACTGTAAACAGTTGGGGGCGTACTCCCCCATCGTCCTCCTCAACACTCTGCTCTTCTTCTGCTGCAAGTACTTCGACTTCACCACGGTGGAGCAACATCGCCAGCTGTCCTTTGCCCATGTCGTGCACTACACCAAAACCAACCAGGACAACACCGAGACCACCTTCCTGCGCTTCTACCTGCCCTCTACAAATGAGGCAGATTCAGGTACCGTTATGGCTAAGGGTCAGAGTGAAATACCTGACAATACTGTAACAACACTGCTTATATCTTAAATTGGAGTCGTTGCAGTTTGATTACTAGATTCACATTTTGTGCTCATATTTAATATGAATATTTTTATAAAAGTCAGATAGATTTTTGTCTAAAAGAAGTTGACATGCACAAAATGACTATCACATGATCGTGCACCTGATTGAAACACACGCACTTTCTCTACTGCATAATAAATATCATAGAGAGAAATGCATTAAAAAAAAGTTTGTGTTATAGTTTTTCACATTAAGGATGTTTTTTATCTGACAGTGTGCAACTCTGTGTCTTCTTCAAATGCAGACGGCGTCCCGGCCAAGAAACAAAGAAAAAATGAGAGTGAAGAGGAAATCCTTGAGATGAAGGAGAACACAGAGAACCCTCTTCGCTGTCCGGTCAGACTCTATGAGTTTTACGTCTCCAAGTGGTGAGTGTTTCATGCTTTTATGCATTTATGTTGACTTTTTTATGTAGTGTATTTTTCTTTTGATATGGGATTTTGAAGACAATAAATACAGAATACAGTGTGTACTAAAATTCAGTGTCTTTAAATTGTTTTTTTTTTAATGTAATTAGGTTTTCTTTATAATGTTGAGTTTCTGGCTTTTGTTTACTTGTTTGTCATTTGTACTTTTCTCACTTGTTTCATCTGGTCTATTGAACACTTTATACATTTTTTGCAGAAAGTAAGCTTTAACCATTGCTAAAAGCTTCTTTAATCTGTCATATACTTTTAAAATAACACTGTTTGAGCTCATGGAGATGAACCTACACAGAATTATCAGTGCCTCTGCAGCTTGCCTCAACTTTATAGTGAGTTTCAGCTCATTATTCAGCTGTCCAACGTGATTGTTTTGGCTCCCTCTAAGCACTCTCATTGTGTCATTTTTTAGCTGCAGCAGGCAGCTGTTTTCAGGGAAAAAGCTCTAAAAAGACACTGTACACTACCTGCTCAGCACCAAATGGAAAACAGACACAGTTCATGACTAGCTGGTGAACATAGTGGAGCATTTAGCAGCTCAAGAGGTATATATTTAACTCAGGAGTACAAAAACAGAGCTTTAATATTGGACTTCAGCAGGTGGACAGAACCAGGACTCCGAATGAATTATAATGTTGCTCCGTAACTGCTGAATGTGGAAATAAACAAATGTTTGCCATGAAGTTCACGTCTAGTTAAAAGTTTTGACATGTTTCTGCTGCCCCCCAGTGGTCAGAAAATGTTTAAAAACAACTAATCAACTAAAGCTGAAAGAAAATAGATCTTTATAGCTTTTAAAATTAGAAAAGAAAATCTGTATTAGATCAAAACAAACACAGTAGCTCCAGATATTTCTAAACTAGTTTCACTTTTATTAACACTGATAGCTCTGATGTTATTATTCCACCAAAGATTTAAGTTTTATCAGTTTCCAAGTCTTGACACATAGTCTAAAATACATGATATAGTGCACATACAGACTGAGAAACAGGCATTAAAAAAAACACTGGATCCTGTATCAACACAGATAGTTATCGAGGTGATGACATGTCTCATGATTTATCATTTATTCCACAAGAAAGTAGAACAGCTCCTGAACACCACCTGAAGACTATCTGAAGACCATCTAAAATGTATGTTTTCTCTCCTTTCATCCAGCCCAAAGTCGGTGAGGCGGCGCTCTGATCTGTTCTACCTTCAGCCCGATCACTTCTGCCTCCCCAACAGCCTTGTGTGGTTCTCCACCACACCTCTGGATGACGACACCATGGAGGCCATGCTCATACGAACCCTCACCATCAGAGAGCTGTGGAGGGAGAATAGAAGTGGTACAGACCAACAGACGACAGACGACCCACCTTTTATACCTGATGAGGAGGATTCAGAATGATGAAGGAAGGCTAGATCACCAGTGACATTTTTGGACATTGTTTTTGGAGGAATGTCTTAATATTCAGGTATCAAGCTTGTCTAAAAACTCAAGAGAAATGCACTCCATCAAAAGAGAAATCTTTCAAGTCTTTCAAACCCTTAACATTTTTACAAAAGATGCTTATTTCTTCAAGTTATTTGCAGGTTTTGATGTATAAACAACTCAGTTTGTATTTGAGTAAAGAAAAAAGTTCATGTTACCTCCTGATATGGTTTCCTTCAGTTGAATGTTGATGCTTTAAGTTGTGACTTTGGATTTTATATTTTGATTTTGTATTAATAAAAATATTTCAATGTAATCCTTGCTTTACCTCACTTACTATGACCTTGCACTCAGCTGATTAGAATTTGTTGATTCTACCTGTGACGGCTCTAAATAAACTAGTAGCTTGTACACACACACACAGCCACACCTTTTCCCTCTACTGAACTGTGACAAATCCACCCTCAGCTCTGAAAAAGGATGTGAGATCATGTTTCTGATGTGGGTAATAAATACTGATCACTAACAGTGTATGACAGCAACAGAGACTCCTCTATTAGAAAAGACAGGAAATAAAAGATGATCATGTGGATGCAAGTTTCCTTTGATTTGATTTTAAGGACCAATATGTAATATACTGTACTAATTCATAAAAAGACCATAATATGTTATCAGAGATTAAGGACACAATGCTAAATTGAAATACTGGCTTCTGCGACTATAATACTACGAACAGTACGTTCATCCATTCAACCTGATCATGGAGCTGGCACATCATTTTAACACATGTACCACTGCCACGTAATGCAGATGTGGTCATTTCATGTATTTCAGTGAGATCAGGTGGACGCCCATTTCCACACCTCAGGGTTGCCAGATATGAAATATTGGCTCACAAACACAGCGTGTTGCAGCTTGAAGCAAACAAACGAACTGGATCTAGTGAGATAGATGCCACCTGACCTAACAACCTGCATGAGCTTTGAGTCCGGGGAGGAGGGGAAAGGGGGAGGCAAATCTCTCCAATTGTTGTGCCATGACAAACGCACAAAGTTTTTTGTGCTCTGACAAACCCCATTTACATTTCTCATCAGCAAAGCATGGAGAATGTATTATGTGGATATTTTCATCACAGTTTTTCATTAAAATGGTAGTATGCACGCACTAAAAATATTATAGATTTAGTTTTAATTGCTGGTTAATACAGAAAATAAATAATTCCTCAGTCCATTGGGAAGTGGAGGCAGGTCTGAAATGCCTACATTAATTTCAAAAGTATGCCCACATCCTGAGAGCTTCTGTCCAATAATGACAAACATGAACTTATAGAGACAATACACTAAGTTATCTCAAAACATTTTTCATGTTTTTATGTATATATGTTGTACCTATACATTTAAATCTAAGAAAAATGATCAAATCCACAGATAACATGAAGTACTGAGTTGGCCTTTTATTATCTTTATTGAAAAGCGGATAATAAAATCTATTTGCTCTTAAAATGATATAACCTACTTCGCTTGATTCATTGAACTCAGGAGACCTTGCAAGCCACTGTGTAACATTTTTCTGGGTGAATAAGAGCTTGACATTATTCACACTTTTTTTTCTCTTTGTCATGCTGCTGTGGTTTTTAGGGAACAAGAGATTGCAATAATTTCAAAATCAATCACCAAAACATCCCTAATGTGTATTTCCCTGACTGTATGGCAGCTCAGTTTCATAGAATTTAACATCTATGAGTAATACATCAAGTTATTGACCCAGATTTCCGCCAGGTGCTCCACTTTCCTGGCACATTTCAAACATAATATCTGTGAATGTGAACTTGCTCGTCTGTCTATATGGGTAAGGTGGATCTTTTCACCCAATGTATGCTGCACTGCAATCTGGCCCCACATGACCCTGAACAGTGGCCTATAATGAAGGTATAATGAAAGAACCAGAACTCTGGACTTTGAGTTGATTTTTTGACGCTGCTTTACTTTTTTCGAATGTGTTTTGGCATTTTTCACGCACACTCTTAAAGCCTGCTACTTCACATCCGACTTTAAGAATGATCACTTTGTGAATCATATCCTGCTGAATGTTTGCTTGCCTATCCGTCAAGGGTTGTGCAACCATTTAAATACATCCTGCAATAAAAATAAAAAAAACACCTCTCATCTCAGAAGCACCCTTCTTCTGACGTCCATAGTGTTTGTCTCACTAAGTTAACACCTTTGACAGCCAGCTCTCTCTCTCTCGCTCTCTCTCTCTCTCTCTCTCTCTCTCTCTCTCTCTCTCTCTCTCTCTCTCTCTCCTCTCTCTCTCTCTCTCTCTCTCTCTCTCTCTCTCTCTCTCTCTCTCTCTCTCTCTCTCTCTCCCTCTGAGAGGATGCAACATGTTGACAAGGCGACATAGGCCTATAGTGTAGCATCTGTCCGCATGTCTCATTTAGTGACACTGAAGTAGAGATGTTCAATTTCTTTCATTTCCCTCTCCCTGTTTTTGTACCCATCTATTATCATGCTTCATAAAGAGCTGTTTTTCACACCTTATCTCAATTTAGCAGTGGGAGATATTATAGTAATATGGAACAAACTGTAATATGGGACCCAATGCCACTATTTGTGAGAATTCAAAAGTGAAAGAGGCTAAAATGAGGTCAGCATTAACCAGAATTCTGATGTAATTGTCTGTGCTCACAGAAAATCATGTTTTCAGATATCTATTTAGCTGATAAGCTGCTAGGAGCTTTATGTTGGAGTGTTTTTATGGATGCTGTTGTCATTAGGGCCCGAGCACTGACAAGTCAATGAGGGACCTATTGCTTTTGCCAAAATTATTATTATTAGGGCCCGAGCACTGACAAGTCAGTGAGGGACCTATTGCTTTTGCCAAGATTCTTATTATTATTATTTGTCACGTTCTTATGCCGCCACTTGAAGCCCATTTTTGGTGGCCTGAACATACATGAAAACTCATGAAATTCTGCACACACGTTGCAGCTGGTGAACATTTATTTAATTTAACGTGATTGGACGCAAGTGTGGTAGGGGGACTCGCTAGCGCCCCCACACGTCAGGTCATGTGACCACAAATCCTCTCGGATCTGCATGAAATTTAAATATGTCACAGCTCTATTTGGATCATTCGGAAATTAATTTTGTGGAATTTTTTTTACCAAACAGGAAGTCGCCAACGCGGCGTGGCGTGCACCAATTTTCATTTTTCGAACACCGCTTTGAGGACTTTATGATGTTCACAGAATCATGAAACCTGCCACGTAGGTTTCAAATCATGAGCTCTTTCATCTGATACCACATTTGCCCAACATTTTGCCCCAACAGCTCAGTAGCGCCCCCTAATGCCTTTTCCCACTTAGGATGTACTGACAAACTCTAAAACTCACCAAATTGGACACACTCGTCAAGACTCATGAATATTATTTTTTGGTATAACCGCAACCTTTTAAGTGCCAAAATGACTCTACAGCGCCCCCTAGAACATTAAAAGTTATTGATCTTTTGATGTTAAACCCAAATGTTTTCAGTCTACAGCAAAAATAAAGGAATTGGCCTCACTGTTCCAATACTTTTGGAGGGGACTGTACATCATTCTGAACAGTGAAGTTCAAGCATTCAATTGTAGGGACAACAAGGAAAACACTTTTCTGAGTGGAGGGGAATGTTAAAAATGTCATTATACCTGCTATACCTGATCTAAGTTATTGTCTGTAAACAATTTGTCAGGTGTTCATATACTGCCTATAAATGCTAAATTCTTCTGATTTTGGATGACGAGCATCACCACTTTTAACATACTAAGCAAGGGAGACGTGGATTTTCCCGACTTAAGAACTGCAGAAAATGTTCCTTCCTCAATCTTTTTCTGCTGTTTACGTCATCCTGTAAAATGTCAGCCAGCTCTCAAAACCTTCAGAGAGCTTCCTGTGGCCTATACTGGTTTTAGGGGAAGTCCTCCTCGTCAGAGGGAAATGCAACATTAAGAATAGTATGAAGTTTCCAAGAATATAAAATCATTTTTGTCAGGGGTCATTGAGTGGAAAGCGTGTTAGCAAGGGGTTAAAACTGTGCTAATCTGACTGCATTATGCTATAATACGCACATTACAGGAAAAGTCATGGAAGTAGGCAGACATTCATTTCCTCATACATACTTGAATTACATTTTACAGCAGGTGATGCATACAATTAATGATTCATTTCTGTCCTTTACATACACCCATAGTTAGTCTAACTTCCCCCTGGTGGCCATTAGTAGGCAATGTAACGTCTGTAGATATCCTGAGCTGGGGTCATTTATCTCCTTCTTTGGGCTATACAAAAAATATGTCATTAATTATTATTAATGTTGTATGAAAAGAACTCAAAGATTTAATTAAAACAAACAAACCAACAAAAGAAACAGAACATGCAGATGATGTGCACTATCCTTAATCATGAGATGGTTTATTTTAGTTTTGCACTTTCATTGCTTTTGTAAATGTCGACCTTTCACATATTATCAGTGAAAGCAAATAAAAAGCTGTTAATTATTCAATCATGCCGTGAGTTTTCCTTTTCTACTGGCTGAACAGCTTCCGAAGCCCTTCTCCCCCCTCTGTTTATAATGAGTGCCTACATTAGTGATTCACTAATGTGGAAAGGTCACTCGCTGGAGGAAGTATTAATTAAACAGTAACAACTAGGGGTGTAACACATTTGGATTTTAGGATCAGGGTACAATTTGATTTGACTTCATGTGTTAAATTGCATTTGTGCTCTATGACTTAATGCTCTATATCTTTTCCATAGCTTCATTCGGACTCATGACATCAGTATTTCTAAAATCAATATGCAAGAAAACAAGATGTGTTTATTGCATATAAGAACTGATTACACCAAAACACATGAAATGACAGCATTAATGTTTAATATTATACATGGCACCATAAAGAAACTGAAAAAAACTAAAACTAAATAAATAACATCTTCTTGCAACTTGTTTCACTGCTTTTCTATTTTCTATATTTCAGGTATTGTATAGTGATACACTGCATTGATCCGGCTCTGTATTGAGAGTGTCATAAGTATACACTCTTGGTAACATGCTTGTACGTCAATTTCACTTCAGCTAATACCAAGGTCAGTCTTTTCAGGGCTACCTGTACATTGCTCACCTCTGACGTAAAAGAGCAGTACGCACTGACACAATGAAGGCATTAAGATGCTATAGTGTGTTTACAGTAAAAGTGCTTTTGTGAATGGATGACATGGATGACAGACATGTTTCATTCAATGCCAGTTGTGCACTTGTATGTTGTATTTATGTTTTGATGTATGGATGTTTTTTCTATCTTTTTCGGTGGTTTCTTGTAATGATTGTATGTTTTGATCCATGTATGTTTTACTACTTTGGAGCATGCTGTAAAGTCAATTGAATTGAACTTCATCCAGGTTATCTATTCATCTAATCATGTTTCCTCTAATCTATTGCTCAGGATTTGAAATCACAATGACATTAGCTAATTAAACTGTCAAATCCTTTTGAAAGGATGTGAAATGTTTTTGTGAATGTTGTCTCTATTGTTTGAATGACAGTTGCGCTTTGAAATACTGTTAGTCACAACAAATAAAAGACAGAAGTTATCTATTGGTCATTGATGTCAGTTTTTAATTTTTTTTATTTATTGTGCTGAATGGATTCAGAAGCCCTCATGCCCCCTCTGTGTAATTCATGACGGCTTCCCACAATCTGTGACTCACTGCTGCGAAAAAAAAGTCAAGGAGGGGAAGGAGGAGGATTTAACTGCCTGAACTCTTGTTTCGACTGTATTGAAGATCAAGTCAAGTTTGTTCACCCTTAATTATGCTATAATAATAATAGCTTCTTCAGTGTTTAAGGTCATTAACAGCATACCCTGCAGTGTTGATGACTCACTGTGTCCATGCAGCTGTCCGCGTGCTGCATATTTAGATTAGTGTAAACCCACTGGTACATGAATGTGATCAACGGCACACTATCTAAATGAATTCAGCTATCTAAATGAAATCAAACAACTTATTTCATACATTATTTAAATGATGTAAAATAAAATATAGTATTTCTGCTGCAGTGATCATAAAGCATCAACATCAAGCATTAATTTGACAAGCACAGTTACTCATGAGTCATACACTCACACCTCTCCACAAACCTGTTGCTTACACTGGGTGGCAGTATGAATTCATTTTTATACTAAAACCATAAGGCTAATTGACTTGTGTGGAGCAGGATTCCTCTACTTCCTGCACCTAAACCTCCTGTGCACAATATAAATCATAGTAAATGTGGTACAAATACATTTTCAAGTTCAAGAGGTTTGTTTTCATTTCATGACACTCTGGTCTATAGAGGAAGATGAAATGTAGCTCTAAGGTTAGTAAAAAAACTGCTCTAACTTTTGCACTTTTGTGTGTATTGTAAGGTGGAACATAATCATCTTTGCAAGGTGCAGTAATTCTTCCATACACGCATGCATGCACACCCACTTCAACGTACCATCAGTGGATCTAAAAAAAATGATGATGCAGCCACTGTTATTTTCAAATTAAAGGTCTTTGAATGGTTGCTCCTATAATAATGATTGCATTTACTGTGTCTCTGATGGAACAGGTGGCCTAACTGTGTGCACTTTGATCCACTCTGCAGTCTTACTGTTTTAACTCTCAATAGGTGCTGTTACACTGGGGCATTTATTAACGGGAGTGAAATTTGAAGATTGCCCCCAGCAGTTCTTTTTACGTCAGCAGCTGAGTATCACAGTGAAAACTTTTCTCTCAGAGCTGCATGACTTTCTTACGCACACATGTCTAGCCAGTCTAAAAGACAGCAGTCCCCATGGAAACAGGTTCAACTGGAGCTCTATAAACAGGTTACCTGATAGAGAGGAGGAAGAGAAAAAGAGATGGAGGGAGAAACAGACAGATGGGGGGTTCTGTAATATCCATGTGTACCTCTCTATATGCAGTGAATATAGTATCTGCACAAACAGACTGGATGCATCTTGTATTTTGTGTTAGTGCTCACATCATTAGCTTCAAGTTTTCCTTGTGCACCAGTGTGAATCAAGAGTGAGGATGAATCAAGGCAGCCATCAGACAATAAGCATGACTCATCTCCTCCTATATGTAAGTGCTCTTCACCCACAGGACGGCAAGATGTACAAATTCGGCAAGGTCACTAGCATGCTATCTGGCTAAAGACATCCCTACTGCTAGTGCTGAAAATGGATGTGATGACTGAAGAAGATGAGGAAGTTTCATTCAGAGTAAGAGTATTTGTCTCTGTCATCAACCTTTGATGGGTTGTTTACATCAAAGACAGGATGACCCCTTGCCATGTCTCCAAAATGTACCCATCACTGATGCATGTGTCATCTGTGGGAGTAACATCCTTGTGTTAGTTTTATTTCTGGCGAGCTCCGAACAGTCCCATAAAAACCATGAATAGTGTACTCAACACATACTGGGCGTACACTATTGAGGCAAGAACATCTTGGCAGAGGCATTGTGATTGAAAATGGTTCCCTACGCGGTTAAATTATTAGTTGCACCACCTAAAAATAGTCCCTGGAATCTACTCCCAAGCATTAAGGATAATTATTGCTGGTGTGCAACCAGTGGCTCATTTTCAAGACATGTATTTATAGGACACTGTGATCTAAAATGGAGTCGACAATTTCTTGAAATAGCACTTTTGGAAATCAGCAATTTTTAAAAAAGTGTTACTTGCGGCACAATATGTTTTGTATGAAAATAGCATAGTGTAGGTCTCTCATTTATGTAGACCTAGCAAGAAAAAAAAAGAAACCAATGTTGTCTTTTTCTATAACCCAAAGGAAAGTGCTCAATTGACAAGCTTACTAAAGGGTTTATTTACTTAGATATTTGGAGGATACGAGAATAAAAGTGATGGTTTGGGATATTTTTAAATATTATGTCTGGAAAAACATGACAGCTCACTGAAATACAGTCGATGTTCCATTCTGACAGCTTTTGTTATACCATCCATAACACACAACACAGCCAACAGCAGAACACAACTTTGGAAAAATGTGGTGATATAGTGTCTAAATGATCCAAGACTAATTTGAGATCATGATTATAAAGTTACTAAACAAAAGAAACAATAATTTTTCAGGTCTGTCTTTTTAGTACAAAATTCTTTTATTGCATTCAGCTCAGCAAGAAAACTGTCCAGGGAACCACAAAGAGGAAATGTCATAAAAAAAAATGCAAATCTTTGCTAGATAAACCTCTTTGTCAGACAGTGTACACATGGGCAGACAACTGTTGTATTGGATTTATAATAGATTTGAAAAAATGTGAATCTATAAAACTTTTCAATCAATTTGAATATGTCTGCATTTTCTCAATTAGTTGATTAATCATTTAGACTATGACATTTTAATAGGCTACAATGAGGTCTTAAAATTGCTTGTTTCATCTGACCAAACCCAAAGAAATTTAGTTTACTGTCATGTATTACACAGAAAAGCTTCAAGTCCTAACATTTGAGAGCCTGCAACCATCACATAATAGGCATGTTTCCTTAGAAATACAATAATAAAAATTATGATTCATTTTGAAGTGGAGTAATTATATGCACATCAAGTAGGTGCAAGGCTATTAGAAAGCATCCTCAGTGAATCATTTTGATTTGGAAGATGCGAGTAGGATTGAAACCTTGTCCTGTTTAAAGTTTGTGGCTTGGAGTTAGTGTGCTTTTCCCCAAAGATTCAGAAGGTTGGAATTTCTTTTTTGCACACACTTCTCTGGGAACTGAGCACAACATGTTATTTTTGGGGTGACTTCCTGATCACTTGATTTACATACATATTTTTCCGAACATTACATTGCTCGTCAGTTGAAGGGCAATTTGTCTGAACTGGTTGCTCTTGCAGTGCAATCTCTGCAAATCAGGGTCCTTATAATCATGGCTCCTAGCATGACCAAAATGAAATAGCTTTTCTTTTCTAGCCTGCGTTATTCCTCAGCAGGAAACGGATATCAACACCAACATCAACATCACAACATGTCCTCAGGCGCCTGTGGTGGACCTGGCAGCTTGGACAGCAAGCTATAACGAAATGTATCATCCTAGAAAATACCATATAGGAAGCAAAGGATTTAGACACCATAGTCAGGCATGGCAATCATATTTATAATAATTATATATAAGTGAAACAGTAGAAAACTGGTGATGTGGTTACGGTTAGGGTTAGGGTTATAATATGTAGCCTAAAGGTATATCAAAAATATTAAGAAATGTCACGAATGTCCAAGGCTTGTTATAAATTGCTGCACTTGTATAACCATGTCATCTGTCAGATCACATCCCGTTTATGCTATCCTCCTACAGCTTGTTTTAATGAATAATACTACAGCACCAAGTGTGTTTACTGTCATCCCACCAAAGACAAAAATACAGCAATAAGTGCGTTGGTAGTGTGAGCCATGACAACTAGTAAACCTCCCCTTTTCTTAGTCCTCCTCGTTCCCACAAGCCAAGAAACAAAACATGAATGAAGGTACAGACTCAGACATGTCAGTGCTGTCAATGAGCTTGACTACTCATTCAGAAAAAAGAACCCTGGCATGTATACAAACTGTTGAAAATGGACCGTGTGTCTATCATTTTATTGTCAATCAGCAGTAGGATAAGGCCTCTGCAATAATCAATTCAAGCGGAAAACTGCACTTAAGTGAAAGTGCTGTGCAATGCTCAAAGTGTGTTGTACTGAACAAGTTATCACTCAAGGACCAGTTTCCATAGATACGGGTTCATCAGCATGCAGGACACACATAGTCTAACTCCACTTGAGATGTGAGAGAGGGCACAAGCAGGTTGAATTGATGCACTCTGCAGAGTCACAAATGGTACCATTAAGTTCAATTAGTAAGTACCCATCGGATATCTTCAAGCTGTTTTCTGGATAGTTATTCCTAATGGTCCTTTATACTACAGAAGTCCACAGTATTACTCCCGTCTGTATGAAAGTTAACTACATGCTGTATGTAAAACTGACATTGGGTTTACCTGTCTCAAGACTTTCCTGCCCACATCTGATTTCTTCTGCAAATCAAATAGATAACAAAATAGCAATTTAATCGGATTAACAGGAAAATAAAAGAATGTGATGAATGTGTGCATGTGATCCGTTAGGGTGAATAAACCATGATAAAAGGCATCGCTACTTAAAAGGAATCCTACCTTTTCCCTTAGCACTGAACATTGGCTTTGGATGTAAGGGCTGGTTTAAGGCCAACCAGACCTAGTTCGTACAACATATCCGACATTGATGGAAATCAAAGTGTTTGTAGTTGTTCTAAATTGCCACTTTTTGAAAAGTCAGCTGTCATATAAGGTACTAGATGTAACCTCTGCTGAGGTGGATGTAGGATCATCGGTTTTGTAATGTTACAAAAATGGCCTTACACAACTCCCCCTAATATGACATTGGAAAGGTGTTGAGAGGAGCGGGTTTCAAAAGCTATTCGACAGTCCTACAAACACTTTAGACGGAGTATTCTGGTCCTTTAAATCATGAGGTACAGAATCTTATAGTATGGATGTAACTCCTAGAGATAGTGGGCTGATGAGTCACATAAAACAATAGCTGAGTATCTGTTAAAGTTGCTAGGTAAAAATGGAGACTTGCAACTTCAGTTGTATGCTCCTACTGGTTGTACTACTACCTACTTCAGTCTGCAGCAGGAGACTAATCAGTGTGGTTCCCAAACTTTTCTGGTTGTTAGATTACATATTCTGAATGCAAAGGCAGGGTCAGAACCTCTCAGGGCAGCATTTCAACTCTATTGTCATAGGGTTAACCTCTAATGATCCTGCAGCACTTTACCTTGACATACCCTTTTCACCTGCCCCCGTCGAGCCACCTCGGTCAGACCATCCCTCTGCATTGCCCTGCTGTTCTAGTCTTTTCTTTCAGAGAGTATGAGCCACCTGACAGCAGCCACTAGAGCTTGTCAGTATCACAGCGATGTATTCAGCTCAGCTCTCCCGTCTCCCCTCAAGGGCAGCCAACTTCCTGTTGCTGGGTTACACTAATTGCAGCATTAGTATTCTGTATCAAGCTGCTGCCGGAAGCTGAGGCTCCAGCAGACACCGATGGCCAATGCAAGCCACTGTAATTACAACACCACAGAGACCTAGTGTACACCTTGTCTGAGTTTCTTGCAAACACATGCTAGCTTCCGTTTGGACTGTATTCATTTTTTCTCGACCTTTCAGTTAAAGGGATGCATGGTCCCATTTTCAATTTCTCTCCTTACACCACATCTACACAGGAGCAGTGCCTTTTGATGCGAGACCTCCCCGTGATCTTGCAAGTCATGGTAACTGATTCTACAAAACTGATGTGTGCACAGTGATTTTAACCAAGGAAATAGTTAGTTAGACTGGATGGGAGTTAAGATTTTTGAAGGAGCATAATGTGTACAGCAGGGCATAGTTTTATTATTTGCAAAATGGAATCAGATATTCAGTATAATTATCTACACAATCAATTATTAGTTCTGCACAGTTGTCCTAAATATTAAATATTATCATGTTATATTATCATAAACTTGCTTGCTCTGATATTCTGTGTTTGTGCATGTTAGAAATTATACATCTTAAATTATTAAATGTTCATTTTAATGTTGTGCTGGTCACGCTCGTCATGACAAATCAATTTCATTTATTGCGGGGAAATACATCGCCACAGCAACACGGCTATCACAGACATAGGGTTCCTCCATATGCCAAGCTCAGTTACCGTGACAACATGTTTCATGATGAAGTGCCAACACAGAGAGGCTCTCCACATCGTGATGAAGAATACTCATCATAATCACAGAGTCTGAAAGAAAAAGAGCAATTACCTTTTTGGTGGAAAACATTACTCTCAATTTGGTGTTTACTTCCGGTTCTGATTTGTAGCATCTAACAGAGCATGCATGTGCTTATGCAGATTGTATGTTCGTTTGCACACACGTGAATCGGTTTGTCAGAGGGTGTTGCACGCAGAGGAGTGGGCTGTCATTCAAAATATCTGACGCAGAAGATCTTTTGTAGCCTGCATTCATCCTTGACCTGGCCAAAGGCAGGCTGTGGATTTGTGTCATCCTGAGAGTGTGGTATTATCAGTTAGTCCACGCTTTGTTTTTTGGTGGGGGGAGGGGGGTGTATTTACTTCCTGTTCCACACATTAACCATGTGCACTAAGCATAAGTAAATCTGTTGCAGCAGAAACTTAAAAATGACCACACTTTCATAATTTTGCAGGCAGACCAAGACTCTGTCTGTCTCTGAAGAAAATTGAAAAAAGCTTCACTTATCCATAGATTTCACGTTCCTGCTGTTCACCTGTCGTTCTGCCTCACTGAGCATATGTTTTTTTCAGGTTGATGTGCGTCATTAGGTCTGTGTGAGACCAATCTCTCTGCAGTAACATCTCTGCTTCTGTCAGGTGGTCAGCAGGTTCTTAGTTATTACTCTGCATCTTAATGTAAATGAAAGACACAGAGTGACATGAAACATTTATAGGTGAAGAACACATTTATATTCAATCTTATACAGTTATTAGCAAACTCTAAAGAAAGAGAGTGGGATTACTTATCTCATCAACAGCTGCAGGAAATGACAAAAATCATTTTATATGAAACACAGGGTCTTTTATAATGTGAGGTGCATTTGTGTAGCATGTTTAGGTATTGCAATCACTTATAGGGCCAGCCAATCAAAGCAACCACCTACAACCCACTGCTCAAACATCATCACAAATGATAACTCAGCTTCAAACTGATAAATCTTAACCCAACAGAACTGTACTTTCGGTACAAAACATCTTGAGGTTTGCACTGCAGGTAGCATTTGCCCACAAAATTGTTTAGACTACAATGTTCATGCAGCCAATGGAGTACTCAGGCTTCTTATCGTTAGGCATCTGTGTTGACACACAGGGTCATCACTGATGTGTCCAGGTTGCACCACAAGTTGTATGACAAGACTCTCCAAGAGTGCTGTTCTTAAGATGATCGAGAGCTTGCTGGGGAGACGAACAAGAGAGAAAATATTTTTATTTTATTGGTCCACACAGTAACATCTTATTAAATTGGCTAGATTCCTGAAGATCTCCAAACCCACATGCAATCTATACCCCTATATGAAATTATTATTCTAAAGCTACTAATCAATATTTTTATATTACAACTGGATCAAAGGCCCATGTGAAATGTAGAAGGTGTCAGCCCTACATCAGTCCATAGAGAATAATTGTTTGACTCTGCAGCTAAAAAGTGTTTTATCATTTTTCAGCTTATTGTTTGGTTTTTTGCTGATTTGATTCAGTTGTAATGTGACAAAAAGTCCTTTTTGATTCCAATGTTCCAGGAGCTATGACATAAGAGGAGCTGAAATCAGGAACTTAAAGTTGAAATTGGGGGACTGAAAGTCCTTTTTTCACATTCCAGTTTGTGTTTCCACCACATTTGAAAAACTGAAATGACTAAAAAGC
The DNA here is from genome assembly GCF_963691925.1 of Scomber scombrus. Lineage (NCBI taxonomy): Eukaryota > Metazoa > Chordata > Actinopteri > Scombriformes > Scombridae > Scomber > Scomber scombrus. The sequence goes on from NC_084985.1 coordinate 11,207,625, forward strand.
AGTGAGCCTGAAAAGCAATTTTCAAACTTCACTGATGTGAAAAATGTAAATCTTATATCCTATAATGCAAGAAGAGCAAGACCCAATATAAAAAATACATCCAGAGATTTTGTCCTAAATGCAATGTAAGGTGAAAACCCCCCAAATATATTTACATACAGTACATTTTATCCACAGGATATTAAATAAGGCCCATTTCCATTCCATTATCTTTCACCATCCACAGTGTCACGACATACCTGAAGTATTCCTAGGCATCAACATCTCTACATTCCTGCTTTTCTTGTACTGTGTATCTTGAAAATCTGCTCTGATAACAATTCTATAGCAGTGATGACAATGATTTGACAGAAAGGATAAAGTTCTTTAATTTCATTTCAGTGTTGTTGCCCTGTGCAAAAGTTTATTAGGTACCATTAATAGAAAATTGAAAATCCATCTGTTGCCTCAAGCATACAATCATTACACAAACTGGCAGATCGCCAATCACACATATATGCATCCTAGCCCATCATTTGCACAGACACACTCACTGTGTAAACACCTTTTTGTTTGCATGTTTTCTAAGATCCTTAAGAGTCATTGCAACTTAATAATAAGTTAACTGCAATGCTCAGAGAAGTACTTTTTTAGGTGGTATTTTCAGATGAAACAGCACCATTTAGTCTTTTTCAGTGAGGGAGTGGCTCTACAACAAAGCACAAATTCAATTATAATGAACTCCACTCCTCGAGTAAACTTTCAGCAGTTTATTGCACAGAGAGGCATTTACCAAGATAGTAAAATAAGGGCATATTGTGAGAATGACCCCCCATTCTTCTGTGCACAATGACATTTCATTGCAAAAATTTCTACGAATTTGACTTATTCAATTTGGTTAAATCTAATTTCCTATTTTCCCATAAAGTGAAGTGAAGTGGTGTGCAGACAAGTGGTATAAATATAATCAAAGAGGGGGACTCTTACACATCTACTCTTGATTCATACTTCCTGCAGTTTAATTGTTAGTGGTGAGTTTCATTGATAACCTCTCAGTGTCTGTTTCATACAGCAGTGTTTGAATGCTCCCTTCATTTGAGAATTCATTGAATCTTTCACTCTAATTTTGCTTCAGTTACTTGGTCTCTCAGTATGTGTCTTTTTTCACCATTGGTGTTCAATGACGTCTGTTTCAGCTCAGGCTGCTGAAGCGCTGTCATTCATATTGTCATTGTGTTTAGTAACTGCAATCAGCCTACGCACTCTACTTTCTCCATGTGGACTCTGTGTGTGTTGTGTATGTGGGATTGAGCATGTGTGCATGGTTCATTTGTGTCAAACTAGGAATGAAAAGGGTCTGTGAAAAATTGTTGAGGCTAGCCTTTTTTTATATATATATATACCCAAGTGACGTCAATGACATTTTAAGAGAGGCAGCAACTACAGAAAATGAACACTTACAGCAATCACTTACTTAGAAGTACCAGCTCACCTAGGCAATTAGAATGGAGCATTGAGTGCTTAGACCTCTGAAAGAAATACATTCTTTGATTCACTGTAATTGTCGGAAGGCATTTCCGGACATCAACACCTTTGCTGACTTTCCCTCTTTTAAGGGATTTCTTGTCAGCAAGGTGGAACTCTGCAGACATCCAGTCACTCAGATGGATAGAGCATTTAACCAACTTCTATGTTTACAAGCTGCTGATTTTCAACTGCAACTATCTGAAATAAGCATGTTTATACATGTGTATACATGCATTTAAAACCAAATATGGATGACACTCTCTGCACTCTTTGTAATCAAGTGGTCTATTCCAATTCATTGCTCCGCTTTTGCTCTGCTGATGCTGCTGCTTTGCTGTTCATTTTGCAAATATTGCTGCTTATGCTTCTGCTCATAAAAAAGAAAGGCAATCACAGGATCAAAAGGAGAGAAAATGGAGGTGTGGAGGTGAAACAAGGCAAGGCAGAAATCTCATTGTAAAACTGGTCCTTGAGGGGAAAGCAGTCCTTCTGACGACACATGGAACTATTCCTGAAAAGCACATCATTGCACCCAAAATATTCTGTGCAGGAGGTAAATGTACTTCCTGCACGTACATAGTTGTTTACTGAATAAAACATACAATTTTGTTCATGAACAGACATTTTCTCTCCATTTCAAATCTAAAAAATGATTCATGATTCATCAGTTCCGGTTTGAAACTATTGAAGCTAGTTGTGCAGCTACTGAGACACAGAAGCCTTGGTCTGAATGGGAAATGAAAGCTAGAATCTCATTGATTTCTTCTGTATGTCACTGAACATCAGTCACTCAGGCATACACAAAAGCCAGAGTGAGGTCTTTTATTACCTCAGTGTGTAATCACCTTGAGGGTGAAATGTAAGGTTAATAGAGCCCAGACACAGATGGCAGAGGAATTCTCTGGGGTGAAATGAATGAGATGTGCAGATCACCATGTTCGGCTCTCCACAGCGGAAGTGACCATTAGAGGCTCAAAAGAGCTTTCAGTCATACAACGTGTTAAACAACACAGCTTCCACCGCTTCCTGTCTGTTACACAAACAGGCAGGTGAAAGGGGATCAAGGTAGTCTGTTCAGAGAATTGTAAGCAACCATAATGGGCCACTGAATCCCTCCAACTGCAAGCCGCAGGCATTAACCCGCCGATCTAAGCAGAGAGCGTGGCCCTGAGCAATTTCACCCACAGTGTAGATTTAATATTTAACCCATCTACAATTTAATGTTTTCATTCATATCCTCTCGGTCGGGATTTCCTGGCTTTCTGAAGCCTTCATATGCCTTACAGAGAAATTGTTGTTTTAATCTTTTTTTGCTATGAGTAAACTGCATCATCTCAGAGGTTATTTACACGTTTGCTATGCTCATTTAAAAAAGATATGACCTCATTAAGATATTGGGTTGCATTTTAGAATTACCATTGATTGTGCATAATGGAAAATAAAATGCAATGATGACAATTACACACTTTGAGTCTGATTCAACAAGAATAAACAGTGCAAGTTTTTTATTGTCTTAAAAGTCTACAGACATGCAGCTCTGTGAGGCTGTCCTTACCCACAGTGGTAATTTGAGAAAATGCTAATGTCAGCATGTTACCATGCTCACAATAACAATACCAAGATGTTGATGGTTAGAAGGCATGTTCAGCCTCTTAGTTTAGCTACTTATCATGGTAACATTTGCTAAAAAGCACATCTGAAGTACAGCTGAGGCTGGTGAGAATTTGTTTTTCAATAAGTTTACCCTATTTGGTTTAAAAGAAAAGTTTTGGACAAACTGAATTTTAACACTTATGGTGGTGATAGATGAAAAGTTTAGGGATCAATGGATTAAAATAATTGCTGAGACATTTCCTTTAAAAAACACAATTTTTAACCATAAATCAACAGTGCAGATGGTTAAAACTTACAGTAAATGATTATGTTGGATATGCACTGTAGGGTCCTGTCTCCACTGAAAGAAAATCAACAAAAGCTAATAGAGAAAATCCCAAGACACATAAATAGCACCATATGATTTCATTATATTATGGCATTGAGAAAAGCCAAATGAATCATAATGCAATTATTTTGTTGACTTCGATTTTTATTTATTATAATTGCTATATTCTCAAATTTTGACATGAATTAATAAACACTTAAAAAAAAAAGCCTGTTATTCCAAGAATTGAAATTGACAGCTTGATGTGAGGCTAATTTAGAGTTGTATTCTGCACTGAGCTCGCCTCATTTAAATTCCCATCCCAATAACTCAGTGTCAGAGTTGCAGCCCGGAGCCAATCATAATCACAACAAACAGTACACAGTACAACTGAGATACTAATGTTGGTTAATTATCCAACAATCTTGCTGATTCAATCAATATGTGCCCTCTGAATGGCCCTTCGACGTAAGAAAAATTACAGTAAACAGGTCTAAAATTTGGGCTGGCAAAACGACGTTACGTTAAGTTATGTTAACACAATCTAGCAGACGTAGTAATTATGACCCGGGGAAGTGACACAATTCAGATGACATTAATGTAAGAGGATTTGATAAGATGATTTGGGAGGAGGCAGCTGGGGTGTATGACTAGATAGTTAGATGCCAGAAACATAACGTCTTGGAGTTCACTATTGACATGAAGATAAAGGTTGCAAAACTTGAATTTACTATAAATCGCATTTCAAGTAATCATTCTCACCCAAGCATCATCTTTCCCTTACCATAACCAAGTAGAAGTGGGGCCTAAACCTAACCACACCTTAACCACAGCATTGTCACACCATAAAACATAATTATATTTTAACATTTTGTCACGTGTTATTATTCTTGAGTGCATTACTGCTGCTGCTACATGGCATAAAAGTATCTATGGGTCGTTTTTGCCAGCTACATTTCAGTATGCTGTTGTTCATTATGAGGATGTTATGCTTCCGAACCTGGACATTGATATCAGTAATATCTATTTGGGGTTTAGAGGACTCTCTTCTGCTGCTGCCCTCACTTTCTGTTAATAGACACCATAACACAGAGGCAAAAAAAGAAGGAAGAAATCAACAGTCAATCAAAAATTGTGCAGTGCACAGAATTAACATGGCTGTACTTAACTTGAATTATGAACAGTTTTGAGTCTTTTCAGTGGGTTCAAGGAAAGAAACCTATGCAAAAAAACAGCCCACTGGATGAAGTCTGGCTGCAGGATTGTATTTATTTGTATTTTATAGTAGTCTAAAAGTTCCTGATCATTGAACCCACAATACTAAATTGTCACTTAACAATTCTTGGATTATAATTTCACAGAGGAACCGGAAACACGTTTTAATACTCTACCCGATTGCCTTACATTAGCAGGTTAATAAGAATCGCTGCATCTCCTTGCATGCGGCAATTAAAACCTTAATTATACATCGCCAGATCTTGTAATAAATATGGAGGAGATGGTGTTGGGAAAGGCCCGTGCGTCATTAACATTCTCACCCTGTTTGGGTTAGATTGAGGACGTGCGAGGTGGCATCACTACCTGTTTACAGTGTGGATCACTGACACAAGCGCCCACCTAATGGCTCTACAATAGCTGCCTACACACACATTCACGCACATACAGTATGCATACACACACACATACAGACACATCAAGCATTACTGACTCATTTTTAAGTGTAAGAGTAAAATGAATGTTCTAATGAAATAGGAAATTATATCACTCACACGTAACAATGAGAAAAAAAAATTGCATAATGCCACACGATAATATTTATTACCACAGTCTTTTGGAACATGACACACCATTTCATATTGCATGTAATTTTCTGCTTAATTTGTTCAAGTTTCATACTAAAATAGGCCCTGTGGCACAGAAGACCTGGTACTCATGAATCATCTCGGCAATATTTATATACTTGGGGTTTTTATGAGGTCCAGGTGGAGCTCAGGCTGAAATTTTTGCCTCCAGTATTTGGTATTACAAAACAGATATGTAACAAATCCACAACAACTTGCTAAAATTTGACCATTTGAAGATAGATTAATTATTATAAAACACTTGATTAAAGCACAATTATGTAACTTATACATTTACAAAAAGTCTTTCTCATTTAAATACACAAGCTAAATTTTATAATTTGACTTATTAGCTTGCATGGTCACAGGGAGGATTAGATTTGAGGGTTAGAGAGTATTAATTGGGCATTTTGGTGAAATGGAGAAATAAATTATACTTGGGGGATTTCTTTATATACCGAGCACCTACAGGGTCGAATACTCAGACACAAAACCTTACAAAAGTTTTGGACAAATTCTGCAGAACCTATGAAGTAATTATGATGTATAGTATTTTGCAATTACAATATGCTACCAAAACTGCAGGGTTACAATTAACAAAATGAGCTTTGGATAAAACCTTTAAAAACTTAGATGGAGGGCTTATTGAAGAATATATCAGATAGAGCATATGTTCCCAGAATGATGACAGGAGTATTCACCAATGCTTGGGTACAGAAATGTAATTTTGGGGTAGAAAGCAAAAAAAAAAACAAATCTTGAAATAATGTGGGACTGGGACTTGAATAATGTAATGCCCAATTGTTCTTCATAGTCTTGTTTTCTTCATTTCCTATTTTATTGGTACCTGATTCATACACTACCTTTTTATATAGTGTTTCTGGTTATTGCCAAAGAATGCATTGGTCTGCATATTATCCTATCTGCAGTACCTCTGGGTCCTTGGTTGTATCTATGATTTAAAGTTATAAAGTTGTTGCTGCTGTGTCAGTGAAGCTTCTTTAATGAAAGTGTTGTCACTTATAAAGGTTAACTACAACTGATATACAGTGCCTGTCTGCCATGCAGTTCTACATATTAGTCAAGTAACACAGGTTAGTACAACTCCCATTGTACATACGGTATGGCGGAGAGCACAAGGTCAACCACTCAGCCTTATTGAATGTGTTTGAAGTGCAATAAACACCATGTCAAATAAAAACAGGCTTTATGAACACAGATGAAATGTCCACATTAGTAAAAGCAAGACAGAGACAGAGGAATTAATCTGGGAATTAATGACTTTAGTAATCAGAGAAATGCTTTTAACGCGTTGGGTCTAGGGTTGACGAGAGATGCCCTTTATTAATTGCCCATTAAATTGAATGGTCCCTCAAAGGTGCATTTTAATCAAACAGGCTAATTTGTTGAATAATTAGTCGAATTCTGTGTAACGTAAGGCAGACATAATGGATAAAATACATATCAAGTACAAAGTTTTAAAAGAAATCAATAAATTATGTAGAGTGGAAAAAAAGTTATGGCCCTTTTGTATACACAGTGAAGGAGTGAACATCACACATTCACATTCAGTTTGCTTTGTCCTTTGCAGCACTGAATCAGAAAACCTACAGTATGCAGGATCGTTTGTGAAAGCTGTAAGGGTTCGGAAAAGGCAACATAATAGATATGATACTGTAATGATACAAGAAAATAACCACTTCTCTCCATGATGGACAATGGCGTCAACTCCTCAAGATTTCTCTGTAATTGACTCTTTAAAGGAATATGGATTGCCATGAAAGAGTAGACAATTTACTTTGATTGTGAGTAGATATTTTTAGCCATGCAGAAATGGCAATGTTGTTCAGTCCGTGGACCCATTCAGTGATAGAGGAAAATATCTCCAAAACTTTTGGATTTTGCAATGAAAGTTAGCACAGTCATTCATTGTCAACATAGAATGAATCCTAAATATTTAGTTATCCCCTATTGAATATTTCAGACAGGCTAATTAATATGGCGCCAAATTCTTGTCTCCCTCAGCTGTACTGTGAAATTAATTAACATGATATACAAACATATCAACAGGATGAATAATTGTCAGATTAAGATGCTAAAGTGTTCCCACATCTTTAATTTATCTAAAATGCTCTTACTGTTGGCTCATTTGGACACTTTAGCTTTGCCAAGAAATATGTCCAAGAGGTAAAAGCAGTTATATGTTGAAATAGCCCAAGATGTGAAACCTTATTTGTCCCATTTTACTTGATGTCCCAAATTACCTGACTACCTACATTTCCCTTTCTGAACTTCTACTTTTCAGGTAAAAAAAACATAGAATTCAATTATTTAAAGCATTAGCAAGCAAGTCATTCCTGCTGGGTTAAATTAGCTAACATTACTCCACATAGCACTCTCTTCTCCAGGTTGTGTTACGAGGTAATACATTAATGCAATTTTTTCACAACGCCTGCATTCCACATTAAATTCAGACTAGCGTTTAGAGGGTGAATATCTTCAACATTCACACAGACTACCTTCATCTGCCTGAGGGGAAGACAGCCAACCACGATTAACCCAAATTAACACGTTCAATTACAAGTTGCATGCAAATGTCCATTTCTAATCCATTTCTAGTCCATTTGGTATGAGAATTGATTCAGACCTTCAAAGTGACCTTCAAAACCCTCTTTGCTGTACCTTTGTTTGTTTTGGTAGTCATTTCATTTAGCATACAGCCGCTACACCCCTGAAGACACTGGTTTGACTGAATCCATTCTAATATACACTTAATATTAATTCTCAAATTGTTAACTTACCTAAACTGAAGACAGATGCATGTTGCAACAATCATTTTCTGTCTTATTTCCTCTGTTTCATAAGTCAGCCTATATTTGATCAAATTTAGAAAAAAAAGCCTCCTTTTTCCAATACAGGGCCCCCTTTTTCCATGTTAATTTATTCTTGTTGCTGTTTTTCAAAACGTCCGTGTTTACTTGTTATTAGTGGAAATTCAGTGTAATATACATTACCACAGCATCATTTCCCCTCAGTAGGCTACAACATAGTCATGTGATAACTTATTACCTTGTTTTCTCTAACAGAATACAGACAGTCACTCACTTACTTAGTATCAATCAGTCATGTCAATCAGTCAGCTGATTTAGGGTTAGGGTTATAAGTCATTATATTAACACTGGCTTTTATCTGAGAAAGTAAGATAGACTACGGTTAGTGGCACAGTTTCAGGCCCTGCAGGTTGTAATCCTGTATTTTAAATGTAGTGATTGTTAAGTCCTGGTTAAGATTTTGTTTGTATGTGAGGGTCTTTAAATTGCGCCTGTGATGAGACTCTGAAAGTGGGGCATTTATCGTGGCTGGAGACACTCTCCAACCATGATAATTACCTCCACGCTGAGTTAGTCAGAAATGTTAATCAAAAGTTGCAGCTGTCAATGAACAATGCTAACTCTGCCCTTCATCATCATCTCAGTAAATAATGTGTTATGATACCCGGGGAGATGCTATTTTCATTGCATACCAACAAAATCAAGAAAACTACTTTGATTCTTAGTGCCTATGTGGAGTCTTCACCAATCAACTATTAACAAAGTATGATAATTACATATCTAACAAATAAGATTTTGTATCTCTTATGCTAATAGAGTAATACGTTATTTTCCCAAAGCAGTTATTTATTGAAAAGGTGGAAAAAATATTCAATATTCTGAATAGATGACAACTTTTGACAACAATTAAACATAACAGATATAGCATTATTAAACTTGTGGTCATGGCGAGGATCTCAACAAGATCATAACTAGTAGCAATGATTATGATTGTGAGTTTGTTCGCATGGTTGTGTTTGAGAAAGTAAGAAAATATTTTATATATTTATTTATTTATAATATAAATATTGCTTTGCTTGGCTCCTTATTTGCTTTTATATTCTCATGGAGTGTTGACATTACGGACTTAAATTCATACATTTACTGAATTTCAAATCTACAGAATTTAAGTCCGTAATGTTTCATAACCTACAAAATAAAATATTATTATAATTCACAATTTATCTCTAATAGTTAATCTGACTCCAAAAGTGTTTTGGTAATACCGTTGTTTGCATTACAACGTGGAATTTCGATGAACTAAACATTGATTATATACATGTGACCGACATACTTTTCTGAGCATTTGTCAGGTTTGGTTTTGTCAACATGAAAATTGGCTTAAAGTTTGACAGAAATAAGTTCAATTACTCCACAAGTCTCTGGCTTGTAAAGAGAAGTGTTTGTTCTTTTTTAACTTTGAAGATGCTGTACAGTATCTAAAAATAACGTGATTTGAAAACTGCTGCAATCAAAGGTAGAGTAGGTACAACTACAGCATTTCTATATTTGCCACACTAGCTATGACCTTTCTTCTTTGATAACAAGCAAGCCGTAAATGATACTGATTAATACACTCTTGGAGAGTATGATTGGAGAAAACTCTACGTCTACATGAATAGACTTACTGAGTTAATCATGTTTTATTCTTCATCCACATTTGTTTAGTTTATTTCTGAATGTGTAAACATGTGATTTTTGAAGATCTATCTCTGAAACTCTGAAACACTTGTAGTCAATGCATTTACCAAGAGCGCCAAATTGATTGCACATTCTCTGCTATAAACCCACTTTTCTAATTTTATAACACACTTCTAGCACTGTAAACATTGGTCTCTAAGTTGGTACACTATTTTCACGATTGGATCGGGAGTCAGCAACAGAATAAATGATGAAATCAAAGCAACTGTGGTTGACAGGATGATGTTCAACCAAATCTGCTATATTGTTGCAGGTATCATCCAGATATTTCAAAATGGTAACCGGTAAGTAACTGTAAGTGCTGTAGTCTTACTGCACATGAATATGTGATATCCTATCATTGCTACTGGATCTGGAAGTGTATGGTGCTACATCATATCATATTGACTGATCCCTGTCTTTTCATACTGTGCTTTATTGTTTTGTCTTTTAGAGAGTCATACAGCTAGAAGCAGATAGAGCATGAGCTATTGTAATATATGTGGATGAGTCAGGTTTCAACCTTGCAAAAACAAGTGGCTGCAGCAGAAATATCATTAGCCACCATACCATCATCAACATCCTGGGGCAATTTGGTGACAGCATGACAATGTGTGCCGTTTTAGTCCTAACGGCCCATACAACACTGCACACATTATCACATTTCTAAACACCCTCCACAACAGACTAATTCCTAATGAAAGGGGGAAGAGCAGCTCAGTTATGTTATCATCTGGGAAAATGTTAGTTTCTACCAGGCTGCTTTGGTCAACAATTGCTCCACAGGTCACCCACTTTTTATTGCACTCAATCTCCCCTCATAATCCTCGTTCTTGAATCGTATTGGAGAATTTTCTGCCTGACGTTGAAAGGCATATGAGCGCTAGCCCCATCAACACATACCACTTCTACAAGCAATGGAGGAGGCTTGTGGAGACATCGATCAGGGGTCATGACAAGGCCTGGATACAGCACTCCAAGTGATACTTTCCATGCTGCCTAGCTCAAGACAACATCGCATGTTATGTGGATGAAGTCATATGACAAGCCCCCAGCCCAATTATTTTCTGTTCATTTTTCTACACAACATTTTATTTGTGTATTTTTTTTTACAGTTTATTCTGCTGTGCTTTTGGTGTTATTTGTACTGATAGTTTGTTGTGTTCGGACTACACATCCATACTTTACACATTTGGATACCTGTGCATATGTGTGTTTACTGAATGTATGACAAAACATTATTGCAAACTGCCCTGCTCTGCACACAGGAAAGCAAAAGCCATTAGTGTTCTCCATTCATGCTATCAGTGCATAGTTGGTGCTTTATGTGATTATTCAAATGATGGTTTGTGTGTACTGTATGGACACAACAATGTTTTTTTAAAGAGTTTGAAGAGTTTTGCAAGAGATGTATAATGTTTTGCTGATTTGGCGTAAGGTTGTGTGGTTAAAGCCTATAGATCACGTGGCATGGGAAATGTAATCCAGGCAAATTGAATGAAAGAACCATCATTATTACTGTACAGCGTATTTCTCATACTCATGGAATGGCTGTGAGTAGGCAATTGTAACTATGTGACTGTTTTCTCCCACACCTCTTGTGCTTGCTGAGAGATATAAAAGCAATCATCCACTTCCCCTCTGCCTTTGGAAGCCCAAGCCAATAATGACAACCACAGAGGAAGGCAGTGATTCACAGTCACCCCTGGACCCTCCACTTCATCAGGGGAGAGCTCCACTGCTGCTGGCCTCCATTGAGACAGTAAGGGAGTACGTCACACACTACGTCAAACCTAATGGAAACTGACGCTAAAGAGAACCTGCACCCTCCATATTTTGTTAGTTAACACTGGTGTAGTTGGAAAATGTGTTGATGTGCGTCGATGCCTCTCTGCATGCACGTCTGTCATTGCAAGCAGGTGTTAATGCACAGTTGACAAAATGGCATTTGATCATGGAGAGGTGAGGCAGTGGGGGGTAAAGTGGATGGGTTATTCTTTCTGTGCCTCCAAGCTTGTTTTTGCAAACTGTCTTCTGTTTGCGTATGTGGGCGTGTGCTCCATGTGGCACATGAATCAGTTACGTTTAACTTAACTGTACTATATACATGCATTTGCATCATTGTCGACGTAAGAGCAAACACTGCCAAGCAAAGTGTTCTTGCACAGAAATACTCCTCCCACGTAATCTAAATACTGCACTGTTTATGCTCATTATTCCAGAATTACTTGGAATACATTCCCCGTGGCTTATGCTTTTTATGTGGTTAACAAGATTTTCATCAATTTTTTTCCCTGGCTCAAAAAAGGATCGTCTCTCTCTAAACAGGTTGTCTTCCATATTATGAAGCAACAAATGTGGTTTATGTGATTCGGGCTAAATATAAACACACTGTTGGCAGCCTGTGTAAATTTTTGCTCCTTTGAATTTTGAACTGATGAGATTTCTAACTATCCTGATTCTGGGTCAACTCATAAACTGATAAAGCTGTAGATTAGTATGTTTTGTCTCATGATAGGGATTGGGCACACACAAGGAATAGTTCAACAATTTTGAAATATACTAATTTATTTTTCTTGCCGGTAGTTAGTTCAAAAAACATTGATACCATTTATGTTTGTCGATCAAGTATAGACCAAAAATACACCTACTGAACAAATTGAAGGCGCAGTAATTTACATTATAATTTGTTAGTATAATCCATACCAAAAAAGAAATGTAAGAATTACTTTAAGTGCTATCATTGTAACAACGTGTTCAACCATTGGTGTTGCGAGGTGTGTTTTGTGGACAGATTGAGGCTAGATGTTTCCCCCTGCCACCCGCCGTTGATGCTATTAACTCAGCTAATTGCCTCCAAGTTCAAGCTCCATTCTTTATGTGCAGATATTAGAATGGTATTGATCGTCTCATCTAACTTTCAGATAGACATATTTAGTCATCCCTAGTTTGCTAGTTAGGTTATTACTGTTTTTAGTCAAACTTGAAATTTGTATCTGGTGTGATAATCTCTGCTGACAAGGTTGAATTTCCATAACCAGCAACAAGGGTCATACAGCGGATGCACTTGAGCCGTTGAACTGATCTGAGAGTGTGAGTGGGAAAGGATGAAAATGTATAACAGCTCCCTGAAAAAAGGTTTACGTTTATGGTATTGCATAAAGGGAAACGCCAAGAGCAAAAAATGCAAATGTGCAGCTGGTTAAAACAAAGGATTTAAGTAAAATAACAAACCCCTTGAATTCTGCATTCTGATCCGTGATTGCTGATGTTCATGTTCAGATTGACGCTGTGATGAATTTCATGGTGTATCTGGGTCACTTACACAGCAAGTCATTAAAGAGGTTATGGATTGTGTTATGGGCCCATTCATTAAAGATCCTCTCCACACATATAAAAATACTCGCTTGGAATAATAATGTGTGTCTGATATACAATTACCATGTTAAATCCTTACCATGACATGTCATCCTTTTCACCATTAAAACTGCAGAATCTATGAATATGCAAATAATTTTAATTTCAGAAGTTTAATTGCTGGACACAAGATATCTCCTACTTCATTGTAAAGTCTATTCTCAGCAAATGTCCACTGGAGGCTTCAAGTTGCCACATCACAGTTGTGTAAGTTCCATACTGTACAGGATTGGCTTTTGAACTAGATGTAATGTCAAAAACATGTTTGCAGACCCATCCCTTAAAATCTTTTTAAGAGATTTTCAGTGAGGATAGAAAAACGTTCCACTTTCCGCAGATGCTACACCATGAAGCTCACAATTCTGTGAGTGAAGGGGTTTTTTAATGAAAAAACTTGCTCAGCTCTGGAATAGATGTAGGTAACTTCCTTGGAAACTATATAACATTTTTAAAATGTACCATTTGCTATAGGTAAGACAGCTGTGAGGATCTAAAACATTGTTGAACCGATTGCAGGTATTGTTTATATCCCTAAATTATGCAATGTGTGTCAGAATGCTTAGAAACATAATTTAGAGGGTAAATGAGCAGAGATGTTTGCATGCAAAAGAACAACCACATACTGTAGACGGATTTACGTGGAGCAGGAGTGCTGGGTATATACTTTGATTTTAGTTGCTTTTAACAACTTACTTCTGTTTTACAACTTCCCTTTCAGACAGATCAAACTTCAGTCTGTTACAAAGTAAGAGGAGAGCTGAGTAAAAATAGGGACAACCAGATAAGAGCACTGCATACTAGACAAACCATTTATTTTAAGAGTAATAAAACTGAATGGTGTGAACCCTTATGGGGTAAATAGTAATGTAATTTGGTGCCAATGTGAAACATCCCTTCCACACTATTAGAATCGCACAGACATAAATGCAAGAGCAGGTTCGGATGAGGCAAATAGACAAAATGAATGCTGGTTCATCCACAAAGGAACTGAGGTTATGAAGGAATCTGTGGGGGAGTGTTAAGGTCATTTGATGTGTCACTTCCTCTCCTAGATGAATTCAGAATGAATAAGAGTGATGATAAAGAGTTTAATCTCACCAGGCATTTGGTTGTCAAGACACATCATTACCAGATGAAATTTAACAGAGCGAGGAGTTTGACGCAGTTTCTGTTGCTAACAATCATTTGCAGTAAAGCTGCAATAATAACGCATGATTCACACAACATTGTTCTGAATTTTAGGAGTCTTAACATTTTTTGATTAACAATTTTACAGCACCCACAAGAAAAAGAAATGCCTGTATGAAATTAAGAAAAAATAATTGTACAATTAGTAATTTTTCAAATGCTGTACACTATTTAAGTGACAATTAAGCTGTGTGTGTAAGAGAAAACAATTATACACCACATTCATTAGTAATACATGGTGACAAGCATTGCTCTTAATGTCGTCTGAAAGCACAGGAAATGTATCCACCACATGATAGCCTCAGGCAATTTACCAATGAGTTCCATTTCTACCAATTCTGTCCTTAAATTTAGTCCATATGAATAAGAGTATCTCTCAAGCTTAACACAAAGGATGGGTCTTAGGTGCACAATAGAGCAGTAATTTCTCTGAAACAAATTATGATAAGTGTGGTATTGTGACTGCAGCATCATCTCTAAAAGGCTGATCTAACAGCACAAACAGGTGTGCACCTTGTGTCTTGTGCAACATTAAGTTAACATAAGAAAGACCCCAGATTGTCTGTTTATTCCCAGACAGCAATTATAAGAGCAGGATAATATTTTAAAACACAAAATACACAGATGGGGAACAGTAACTGATCTGGCTACAGTCATTTCTCCTCAGTAATAAGCAGTTATCTACATGAAAGAAGGAATGGGTCTCAGTGGGAACAACACTTGCCTGAGCATTTTTGATTCAATTGCATAATGTGACCTATAGAGACAGGCAATGTTTACATTAGCTTCCAGGTTGTATATCTGTCAGTCTGTCAGTCTGTCTACTGATACACCTCGATTTCTGTGATTACTCTAACACAGCTATTTTCATGTCCTCAAATGAATCGCCATCATGTTGTTCTGATATATTCTAATATAAATCAAATGCAGAAATAAAATGCATCATACATGCATCAATACATCTAGATTAATATGGAGAAAACACAATAATTAACCTTTAATTTATTATTATTAACTTCTTGATTCTTGACTTTATGATCAATAATTGTGTGTAGTTTCTCAAATATTTAAGCACATGAAAACTCTTGGTGACACTGACATTATTTATTCTTATTGGCAGAGGACAGTAATTATTTATTTGTATTTCAGGTTCAAAATCTTACACATGCAGCTACTTGTACCTAAATGAATCAGCAGACAAAAGATGCATGAGTCAGTTAATATGCCATGTCATTGAGTGAGTTGTGTGGATTATTTGGCATCACTTCATCTGATTGATGGAGTTGTACCATACTAACATTATACAGTGCTGGACCTTAAAGTCTCTATGTATAGGATTTGAACACAGAAAGACAGGGCAGGGCAGAGATGCAGGCTGCACCCTGTCGGTCTGCTAAGTGGACCCTGAAATAAACGGGCTGAAAACAACACATACACCAATTTCTATTTGTTGCTAATGATAATCTGGATTATCTCATTTTCTACTAAAAAAGGCATCAGGTGTCCAGCCCACATAGACTTACAGCACAAGACACCAAAATACAGTTGCAGTAGTAAAGAATCTTTTTAATTCTCCTCTAAGACTTCTTGAATGTTTTCTATCAGTGTATTAAACAACAGATGCATCAATAACAGAGAATATATCAATGAGCACTGAGTACTTCTCCTAATTAGTAATTTATACCTCATTTTTCTCTTTTTTTGTGTTTTCATCACTGTATTCCAGAGCAAGGGAAATCCATAGCACTCCAGCATGTGCTGAGCAAGTCATAACAGGGTGAACACAACAAATGAAATGTCAGGAGCAATTTAGCCTTTTTCCTTCTGTCTTTCATGTACTGTATTTAATAAGTACAGATAACACAGGGAGAACATGCAAACTCCAAACAGGATATTTTAAAGTCTTAGAACTCAAAACAAAGTCCCTAATTCTTTGCTATGAACCACTATGTGGCCCTTATTCATCATAACATGTTAAAATTATATATCAAGTGAAAAGATCTTTCTTCTGCCCACAGAAAAGCAAGCGAGCATCTCATCCTCCACAATCTTTAAATAGCTTCTTGGTGAATCATGTTTCATTCAATAAAGACGTTTTGGATTGTGTCACTGTGTCTGTGACTGACATGGTGACAGCAGAAAACATGAAGATGACAAATCTGGGGAACGTAGGAGGTGATGGAACACTAATTAATTAAATATCTTCATTTTCTTCAAAGTCGATCATAAAGGACAAAAAAAAAAGTTTTAAAACCTACTGCTTTGAACTTTAAATGTAAATCTACATTGAAGATCCTCTCCAGACATGTTTTAAAACATATAAAAAATACTTTTCTTTGAATACTAGTTTGTGAAGTGGTAAAAATCTTAATGTTGGGCTTTTCCTTTAACCCCTATTCCAATTTCCTACTGTTTTACCACATAGAGAGTGTGGGTGCAGTATGTCCTTGCACTTGTAAGGACATACTGCCTTGTTTCCAAAAAGAAATCCAGATAGAGTTTATTGTTCATTGTTGCTTGGAATTTATTGCAAAATTAACATAATATGAAAATAAGATTAAATTGTTTCAGTGTCCTTAATTTTTGACTGTAGTGTTGCAGTTACTATTCCCCAGCATACACATTCACAGGGCTGAGTCTAAGGTCAAAGACGGCATCTGCTGTAACCCACTTTTTCTTACTAGACATGCAGGTAAACAGGAGTCTCACCTTTTGATCTTGCTTTTTCCTCGGCTCACTTCAATCAGGCCAAAACTGTCCAATCTAATGTTGGTAAAAGGAGAGAGGTCAGGTAGGGTCCTTTCCTGCCATCTTCTACTCTCCTGTTTTCCCTTTCATATGTTGGTATACAACACATTTTGAAATTTCCTTCCTTGCTTGTTGTAATCTTGGTAATAGCTGGGTGTTATTGCTTGCCCTAGAAACAGACGGACTCTGATGATTATCAGCGCCTAAATCCAGAAAGGGAAATTGAAACTGAGCACCAGTCTAACTACTGGAGTGCTGTAATAAGGATAAAGCAAACTCTCCAGCTTTTCACTCAGTTGTGCATCTGTAGCTGCTGAAGCACCAGCTGTGAATCTAAACTAACCCTAACCCTAACCCAGACTGCACAAGGATAAGTACTGTAGCTCTTTTAGATCTCTTCTGTATCTAATTTGAATGTTTCTCTCCTTTTCTTAGCATTAGTTTCTGCTCTTCAATGCTTTTCTTGCAGCTTTGGCCTTTAAAGTTGCTCTCTCTGCCTCTGGACTAATGCGTAAGGATGAAGAAGGGTGAGGATGATGAGGAGGACCTGACTGATTGCGGATCTACATTACTCTGTACACCATTTGCATAGATGATCTCATCCTCCTCAAGTGGTAATTGTCTGGCTTGAGTAACAGAAGAGGGAACTTCAGTTAAGCCTTAAGTAGCTGGGGTTTTCCATAGCTGAGTTTCATTTTGTTACATTGGCAAGGAAAGCTCCGAATTGTGGACATCTAGACTGACACTACTTTACATTGTCTTCCTTTTTGCATCCTCATCCAACATTTCAATGTAGGAGGTATGCAAACCTTTAAAATCCTCTAGAGGTTCATTGAACTTAATCATGTTTCCTTTAACTTTATCAAGAAAGTCATTATCAGTCATTGTTCACAATGGTCCTTCATACTTGGTGTCTCTGAATTGTTTGGCTACGTCATAGAAGAGTTGAAAAACAAGAGATCACAATCCATTAAAAACAAGAATCTGCAGTGAAATTCATTTCTTGCCACGTCAGACAATATTTCCAAACAAATAATCCTTCCAAAATGTTTTCTTTGAGACCATATACCTCCTCTGAAGTGTTTCTTTGTTTACTCCACCATGCGTCAGGCCAGTGTTTACTCTGTGAATGCTCAAAGAAAATCCTGCAGTGTCTGGCACGTTTTTCTACAACAAGAAATAAACAAATTATATCTATTCCTTCAGCTGTATTGAAAGAGCAAGAATTTTTTTTTATATTCACATATTTTTCATTTCAAAAGTTAAACTGCTGGACACGTCACTGAAAAGTAAATTCTCAGTATATGTGCACTGGAGGCTTCAAGTTTCCACATTGTGTAAGGTGCACGGTGTATGATTGGCTCTTAAATTGAGTTGTAAAAGGTAAAAAACTTTCCTCCCTCAGCAGATGAATGTGAAAACAGCCTTCTAGTGCTGCACATACATTGAGTGATGTTCAAACATCCAGCTGCAGGATGAAGAAGAAATAACTAATTTTTCAGTGGAGGGAAACGTAATTTGAGAATAAATATAGACTCATTGTTGATTACCAAATTGTTTGCCAAATTTAAATATAGCAACTACACTATGTTACTTGAAGGTGACTTTCTGAGTTTCATGTGATATAAGAGTGTAAAATAAAGTGTATATATACTCATTGACAGTGTTTAACGTAAAGGTTGTCAGGATTATTAGTTTGCAATATTGAAACATTAAGTAGCTATTTACTGAGCATCTGCTTTTTCTCATGATAGTATCATTACTGTAATATCCAAACAAAATGTTGATTTAAAATACTGAAGTATAGGGTTTAATAGTTTATCCACCATCTGGCTGAGCTGAGCAGTGTGCTATTGCCATGGTGCCCAGGATCATTGTAATACACCAGCGACTACTGACCTACAATCCATCCATTTTGATGTACAAGTGAAATATGACTTCACATCATAGGAGGATATGAAACCTATTTTTCTTACATTGTGCAAATTACCAAGACCATTTTTTTTCATTATTTCATTATTTCTTGATTTGTTACTTTTGAGCTGCAATAATATAACTGCAGATCAACAAAACTTTCATACAATTGTTTTCTCTAGTGTATACCTGACGAAGCAGTCTTGATCGTGAAATGTCAAATGATCCCCTGAGCTTCATTGACTTTTATGGCAATTAGCTGGGCTCATGGTACCCAACGGGACAGAGGATGACGCTCCCCTAATGCTCAGAATAGCAGAGGACGTCACTGACAGTACTGTGCTCACTACTTGAAGCACTGCTTGTTACAAATGAAATTTGCATTATCAAAGAAGGATTAAAAGCAATAACCTTGTTGCTCAAAACAAAAACAATGTCATCATCTCCCACTTCCTGAGGAATCCAAAGTAACCTTTGACCAACTGAAATAAAGACACAGTTCGAGCAGTGTGAGTCATTAATGTGGGCCATATCAATATTTTGATGCCATAAGAAAATCAGAATTGCAAACCATTATTGGCAGATTTCAGGTGCAAAGCTTCACACAACTCTAGTACTGCAAGTATCTTAAATGAAGCAACTACTGTAAGATAAATGGACAAAGAAAATCAGTGCTAATTACAGTTAATATTAGCAAGAATATTAAAATCTAACAAGCTGCTGCGATTGGGGTTTGCATGGAATTACACCAAGAAGTCACAAGAGCGACTCTCAGTTGTTACCAACAGTGGAATTCACACTGAGCAAAAGTGCAACACAAAAATGCCTTTTTACACTCTCATCAGGTAGAAATTCAAGTAGAAGTTGCAATAGTAGTTATTGAAGTCGTGTAAGCACTAGTAGTATGAATATTGTAACACTTGGCTCAGAAAAAAGGTGATCTTAGTATTATTAAATGCCAGTGCCTTTAAAAGAAATCAAGGTAGAGAGACTTCACTGAAAACTTAACAGACCAAAACTCTTTATGAAACAGACATAAACCCTAATCTACCTCTTGACTCTAATTACAGCTTTGCCAGCACAGGAACAGCAGAATATCCTCTCCAGTGCCATGTAAGAGCTCTTTTAACCCAGGGCAGACATTTTATAACATCTTCACTGCTCTGGGGTGAGATGCCTGGATCGTCTATGTGTGATATTATAGATATTTATGTTGCGTCCACATGTACATAGATATACCTGGCGACCATGAAGTGTTGATTGACTCTCCTCCTCCTCCTCCTGCTGTTGTCAGTTTGAGGTGTCAGAATGAAAGGTTTCTAGGACTGAAAGACTGAATTTACACTGAACTCTACTTCTTTCACTACTGCAGCACAGCTTTAGTCTTATAAAATCAGTCAATTCAGTAACTCGTCTTGTTTCCAGCTCCATTGCACTGTATTATCAAAATGCTCTGACCTTGTATGTTTTGTCAAAGTCTAGAATGAACTTACAATAAAACCTCAATGTGTGATCCAACATGAAGCCAAGGGAATATGAGTTTGTTTGATTTATTTTGTGGATTTACAGACTTACTGTACTGTGATGCTTCACATTACTGTGTGAAGGTGGGAATTATTTATTTTCAATAACTGAACAAGTCTTTATCCCGGCAGTGTAATGATTACAGGAACAACCTAACACCACTTATGTTGGGGTTAGGGTTAGGGTTGAAGACTGAGAAAATTGATGCTTTTCAATTGTGAAGAGTGTTCCTTATCCTCCAAGAATTTGTCCTGCAAAGTGTTTTTACAAGTGACCTGACCTGCCTGCACTGATGTCTGAAATCAAGGCAATAGGTCTTTCAGATGAAAGTGACCTTGCTTTGAGTCAAGCAAGCTTAGATCCTTAACCCACCCACATAAACTGAGTCTATTCTTTGAGCATTTGGACCGGAGATAAAAACTGTAACTGGTTGGATGAACATTTTTGCACATGAAACATATTGCATGCTATTATTCATCCTGTCATGTTAGGTAGGAAGAGAGATGACTAACAACAACAGTAAAATAAAGCAGGCTGAAAAAATGGATGAAAACAATCTCAGGTAAAAGAAATTAAACGAAACAATACAAAACTGAATTCTGTGTAAACAGCCTACACTGACTGTTCCTTTTGACATCTCTGCACACACAAAACAACCTACACTAAACATTATGAAGTGTTGTGTAGTCGGTGTAATGTGCAAATATGATAATTTGTTATTCATTAAAAGAGGCAATTAGGGAAAATGTTGCTGCCTCTTAGATGCAAAATGTCAATATCATCTGTTCAGATGACTGCTGCATACCAATGACTTCATTATTTTTTCTCTCTTCTGTGCAACTGTGAGTTCAAAATGTTCAATAAAGGAGGTGTTTGTGTATTCACATGGCTTTTATTTGCCATTTAAGTAGACAGTGTGAGCAACTTAATCAGCTTCCCTGACTCAGTCTAAACATATTAGATATAAATGGACTTCCTCGTCATTCATAAATTGATAGTCATTGTACCTAAGCATTGACGGCACATGGACAGTTCAGCTGAGGAACATTATTTATCACAGATTACAGGCAAAGCTTTTTTTTTGCTGTTCAACTTCAATCTTATTGTTTGTGCACAGAAAAAAGTGAAAAGAGGCTTTTCTTTTGAGTTGCACATAGATCTGCTGAAACAAATCTATGTGGCAAGAAAGTTCAGACATCTAAAATACACATTCTCTAACTAGACTGAAATGATCTCATCATAGCATATCGCAATATTTAATGTGTAATAGTTTTCAAACCTCACACAGTCATATTAATCATACAAATTAAACAGTCCTACAACCTGAAGATATCAACAACACTTTATAGGTAGGGTGCAGACACAAAGAGACATATTCAACTTAACTAAAATAAGTTTAAGTGGTATTTCATTAGGTCCATAATATTGCTAACAGGCCTTATATGTATCTATGTTTCTTCCTCTTACTGTGTCATTTCTATGCCTGGCTGGCTGTCTCACTTTCTTTTCCCTTTTCTGTAGCAAACTGCAAAACCATCCACCCACTACAGTCACCCCTTGTGCACTGTCCACAAATCAGATATTTGGTTGAGGCCATCTATTGAAGCATACATCAGTGGGAGATAGAGGGAGGGGATGCTGAGATCCCGTGGACAGCTTCATGTGCTGCAGAGAATCACGTGCAGCTCAGCACCAGAAAGACCAATGATTCAGTCGTGGTTTCCCAACATAGCCATACATCACTGTCACCTGTCACATTCCAGGGTTGAAAAGGTGGAGATGATTCAAGTATAAGTGTTGTACCTGGGTATGCATTTACGTAAGCAGGGAACTAGAGGGTATTGCACAAGTGGGAGCAGAATGAACTTTTTTCTTGAGCTTTTTCCACACAGGTCTTGTTTATGTAACTGAATAACATAATGATGTGATTAATGTAAAGTCTGTTTGCAGAGGTCTGTTTAGCATCCTGCATGAGAGTGAGGCAGGCAGGGAGGGTTTTCTGTGACTGTGCTCAGCCTTGAAACATCCACAGAACAGAGGGGAGGATGGGGGTTAAAGTAGACTCCATCTTAGAAAAAAAAAAACATCCACTAAGGTAACCTGATGCAGCTATGGATCGCCTTCAGTCTCAGCTTTATTTCCCTCAAAGTGGACCATGCAGTGTATTAGTATTCTTTTTTGCTGTCAGATTGTGAAACATTTCCTGTGCAAAAAGCTCCAGTCTCAACTGAGAGAAAAGCTGCAGAGCATTTGCAGTGCATATTTAAACTATGGATGAGTTATATATGTATATACACATACACATACATATATGTGAGTCAATCTGTTCATGTTGTACATTATGTATATTAAATAATAAGATTGTGAACATTTAATTTAGAGCTTCTATGCCTAATGGATGTAGCATCTTCCCTTTTCACATATGCATGCATGAACTGCACATGTAACTTTTTCCATTTTATCTTTTCTATGCCCCTTTCATCATTATATATAGCACATACTGTCAATAATTCCAGTTTTAATAATGTAGATAGCCCTAATCTTGCTTTGTAAGTCCTTTTATATTGCTGCTGCTGCAATTTATAACACTTTTTTTCATTTAAGATGTCAGTGTTGGAACTGTCACTTCCTTTCTTCTTAGTTAGCTTCTTTTTTCTTCTTTAACCGATTCAATTTCTACAAGATCATACAGCAGAGGCAGAGCAATATTACCTTACATAATTTCTCTGCTCCCCTGTCACTCTGACATGACAGTTCTTTGGTCACAAGAATTGCAAAGACCTGCCCTTGCACTCACATGCAGATTATGACCTAACCTCAGTAATTATGATTATGATTATGGTATTGTTTCACTCATTGTAAATTAAGTTTAGAGTACTTTAAATGTAAATCTATGCACAAATATGTTTGGACCACACTCTCATTCTTCACCAATTTCACTTTGCACAATACAACCAAGTATCTGTGTCCCTGTGTTCGCAAAAAATCTGAAAAAAGTCGAAGAGTGAGGAGGACTGCAGCACAATAGGAGCAGAAAAGATGAGCACAACCGGAAGTCCTGCTACTCCTAGTTGAACCTGAGAGGGGCAGAAGAGAGCTGGGGATGCCTCTCTGAGGCAGCATCATGCACACTGCCTGTGGAAAGTACAAGCAGTGAGGTTACTAAAAGACATCTCAGCTGTTTAGTCATCCAGCTGCTATTCAGACACCTATTCTAGTAGTTTTCTTCAGGTTTCTTTAAAAGCCCATTTAACAATTGCGACAGTTTTCAATAAAGTTGACACTGTAATTCTGAATGGTATTAAGCTTATAATGTCATAGTTACTTTGACTAAAACTTTTTCAGAGTATACAGTGTTTTTTTTCACCGTGTGCATTTATACATATATGAGGATACATCTTCATACACTCACACCAGATGTTTGTCATTAAAATGTTCATCCCATGACGCACATCTATCTCCATATTGAGGATGACATCAATACTTTTCTCTTCACATGATCTGACTGTGATTCATCACATCAAGGACTCCTCAATAATCTGGACACATACAAGTGAAAGCTAGATTAAAGCTACCTCTCAGCTCACCACACTACTCTCTTAAGCTTTCATACAACCTACTATAGCCTAGGATAATTGTTTAAACAACTTAATGAAGTGTCATGGATAGATCATCCTCAGATTTGTTAACCTACGTGTATTTATCTATTTGTCAGGTAATGTAGGTGGTCTCTTTTCCTGCATATAAACAAAGTGAAAAGAGTGAGGGGGCGTGAGTGTGTGTTGGTGGTGAGTTCTCCATCTTTATGTGGGAGTTTGTGTTTTTGTTGGATGCAGAGTTGGGCAGCCCGGTAGGAAGCCTTGTGCTTCAGACCTGCCCATTTCACTGCCTACACCCGGGGTTGAGGTGGGAACGGACTGTGTGTCAGCAGTTACTCATACTACAACTTGTAGTGGTGGATCAATAATGAAACAGAGACATGACTTCTTGTTGTCCTTTGTCTTATTTTGCCAACTGTCTTCCGCTTGTCCCACACATTGAATCTCATACTATGAAGTAGTAATATCATAGTGGGCTGGTGGCAGTGGTAATGTTTGAATTAATAGTAACACTGTAGGATTTAAACTGTCTGGTGTTTTGTCACACCATGTACTCATCAGTGCTTTTTAGTAGAAGTACGGTAATGAATGATCCTGCTGCAGAGGCAGTGGCATTACAGCCTCATAAAGATAAGATGATCAAGGAGAAGGAGAAAACTGTGTGACAGGCAGAAATAAAGTGTTAAAAACTGTTCAAATGGTTGAGATGTCAAACTCAACAACTAAGAGAACTGTTTATGGAATCATAATTTGAGTTGTGTGTGTACTAATACGACTAATAGTGCATACATGTACTCAGAAGTCTTAAGAATACTTAACTCAGGACCAGTGACTCCTGCTAATCATCAGTAAATGAGCCTTCTGGCAGACATGATAGCTCAATTTTACTTAAAGAAAACCACCCTGACTTACAACTTCAGCTCAGGGTCATTTAGCAGCTGTCTTGAAGTTTTCGATTGAATGTCAGCAGAAGCCCAGAATTGTAGATGTTAAAAATTCAATTTTTTTCTGAGCACTAGAAGTATTTCTTGTCCATCCCGGCTTAAAGGTTTATATCTAAAGTTCATTTTTCATCTTGGAAAAAAGTAGTTGACAAAACTTTCTCACCACAAAGTTAATTTAGTAGCTGTTTTGACCTTTAGATCATAACATTAAAGCATAAAGTACACATGAAAGCACCAGAACAGCTACTAAATGGACCTCATGGTGAGAGTTTAGCAAAAGTGCTGTATGTAAGAAGAATGAATCAACTGTGTGTGCACATTAAAAGCATTCAGATAAATATATGTAACTCTACTAATTCTTAAACAAGTAATAAAAAAACAAACATTACTTTGCTTTTTTACTGGATGCATATTACATGCACAAGTGAGATACAGCAGATTAATGGACTGTCACATTGTTTGATTGCCAACCCCAGTCTCAAACAGATTCACAAGCATGCCGATAAACTATAGAGGCCTGCCTAAATTACATATTTCTTTATGCTAGTCTTACTTAGTAAAATAAGTATCTAAACAATTGGGTAGAAAATTGAGGGTCTAAGTTATTTTTATTGCCAGATCAGCATAACAGAGTGCAACTGACAATGGATGAGTTTGTTCTGATGGCACTGTACCAGCTACATGTTGTAAACTGACTGACTTATGCATGGAACAAGAACACGTACATAGTAAAGCAGCACGTGTATATAACCTTGACTTAAACAACCTTGACTTATGCTGGTTCCCTTACACAAAATAACGAGACATGAAAATCAGATTTCCCTTCTGTGCATATTTTGAGATGTTTTCCGTAGATTATTGTGTTTTCACTGAGAACACAAACTTTTGGGGATTAAGAGGAATACAGTTAGATCCTCGCAGTCTTCCACTGTTTGTGTACACTGTATGCCTTCAAATATATTGGGTCAGGACATGGAGTACATCAGAGGCAGTCAGAGTGTACCAGGAGGCACGCTCAATATGGGGACAGATGGCTTATAACTCCTCCAAGACATCTGTTTGCTGTGAGTTACACCATCCCTGCCAGATGCACAGCAAAATGGGTGATTGACAACCCATCCCATCTATTTATTCTCCTGTTCTGAAGGGCAGCTCACTTGGTCTCATAGCAATATTTGATGCTTTTTATTAATAAAAATTGTTTGTGCATAACTCAACAAAAAAAGACAAAAAACAAAAGAAAAACGTACTGCTTTTTCTCTGGTTCATTCAGACTTGGTGTTATAGGTGTATTTCAAATCACAGTAGTATGGCAGGATGTCTTCCATATGTTGGACCATATGTTTCCATAACACGTGATAGCCAGAAAATCATTAAAGTCTCATTTAAGTTTGAATAAACTAATGTGTTTCAGTGCAAATTGAGGCTGAAAGCCAAAGATAGGTCATGTTTTTGTACTTTAAACTTACTTATGAATATATTTTGTATTTAAAGCTGCACTATTAAATATTGTATATTAACAATGGATCAAATGATTACGTGTAATATGCATATGAATATGAGCACACTGAGAATAAGTAAGTAGGAAGTAGTCCCCCTCAACTTTATTGAGTGTTTTAGGTTAGGGTCAACCTTGTTTCCAGACAAAACAGACAAATGTACTCAATGAAAAAGCTCAGATAAATCAACGGCAAACACAAAACTATTAAAGCTGTTAGAAGAACAAATCCCTCAAGTCAGAAACCTTTATTTGCAGTAAATATCCATTTTGGAGTTGCTCAGTTTAGCATCAGAGGTGAAGTAGTTACTGTACAGTATGTTTAACTCTTATTGCATTTTGCGTAACAAATAACAATAAAGCGCAAAACATTAATACAAATAGTTCATAGCATGCAGTTCAATATCTATTTAACGCATTTATCAACAGTTGCAAACACTCCCTGTTTTCTTATTTTTCTAGATTTGTGTTGAAATGGTCAGTCAAGCAAAAATAGCTCCTGAATTATGGGCAGCACTTTGTATTTCAATTTTCAGAGCACAATCAATTATGTTACATTTATCTTGGCTGAGATTGTTTGATGCTAAATGAAAACAAATACAGATGTCAGTCAGGCTAGTGCTTCTAAAAGTGGCTCAATCAATCTGTTTTTCAAAGTGAAATTGTTGTGATACATACAGTCTATTTTCTTCAAAGAAGAGGTCCTTTCGATGAGGGGTAATTGGACATCATACATTTGAAAATCCTTGCCTATAAAACCTGGTTAAATTAACTCTATTTTTGCTTTGTTGTAGCTATGGCAGTACCTGAACTAAAAGTCTATGTTTGTTCTCGTCATGCAATATCTATCGATTCCGTCCCAGAATAGAGTTTTACTGATGGACGGTTTATTCTGAGATGCAAAAACATATGAACGTTTACTGGGCAAGATAAAAAACCTGAAAACCATCTTCTTTTTTTTCTCCAGACATCGGATCAAAGTGTTTGGATTTGGAGTAAAATCCAGCTATCATTACATAAATTTGGTAGAACAATTTTCTGTGGTGCCTTGGATATCAAGTCAAGACCAAAGAGCGATTTGTTGGTGGATATATAGTAGAGAAAGAACAGCTGCCACCATGAGTCACAGAGACAGTTTGCTGCTGGGCCATTGATACAGAACAAATGGTATGGGCCTGTAGGAATTGTTCAAAAGAAAAGACCCAATAACCAGCTGAGAGTTGCTTCCTCAGTCTTAAGGGGTTGCTGAAATTATTTTATGATAATAACACCACAAGGAATACATCTTCTGTGAAGGAGATCGGGAGAGAGGGCATAAGAGGCAGAGGGATTCTGCAGAGCTGTCATGTAATGTGCTCTTCAGAGAATCTTTTTACTTGAATTTGCATAAGTGTTTCCTGGATCTCTGCACATCATGGCAGCATTTTTCATTAACAGGCATCCAAAAGGTTTAAAGATTTTACCTTGGACAAAATGAGCAGAGCGGCACTTACAAACTAGTCGCTGCCTTCTAAGATTAAAGTTCCCTATAGCTCCTCTTCTGTCAAACATTTATGAAGAAATGTTACATCACCATTGTCATAATGCAGGTGGGTTTTATGGTGTTTGCCATAGCAGACCCATATAAGATAGATAATTACACCACATAGTTTCTTACTTCAGGAGAGCACTCTCTTCAGTTTGAGGCTGATAGAGTTGGATGTAAAGTTCATAAATTCAGGCATTATATCCAGACATTTACAGCCCCAATGAAGCACTCTAAATGCAGTTATTACCCTGTCACATGGATACATACTGTAGACTACACATTGTTTACTGTATATCAAAGTGCCAGAGAGAGAGAGAGAAAGAGAGAGAGAGAGAGAAAGAGAGAGAGAGAGAGAGAGAGAGAGAGAGAGAGAGAGAGAATAACAGAGCGGGAAAAAATGATTGATGAACCCAACTGGTATGCACTGGTCTCATCCAATCAGACACAAATTCCAAACATGATTTACTTTGAATTAACTTTTTTTTTTAAATTTATTTTTCCAAAAATGTCTATGTTTATTGAGATGAGGTTTTGTCAAGCTACTTTAATTTACTTAATCTTTTATTATTAGTTTTTTTCTTATTTCAGTAATACTCTAATTGAATTCTTTGTTTGAGAGAGTTATTGACATATCAAGTTTACCTCTTAAACGCCTACTCACAAAAATGCATTCCTGTATTATTCAGTTACTGACAGGCTGGCCCCTTAATCGTCCCATAATACTGGCTTGCATAATAGAGCAGCTCACAGACACCATGGATGGAGCAGAAGCTGTGCACATGCTGCTTGTGCATTTGCACTTTTAGTTGTGTCATTTGCTTTAAAACAGCATGCAGCTGCTGCATATATTCATGTAAAAGTAGTTGATAGACAGCTGTTTCCTGCAAGAACTTTTCTTGAATTCCTCTCAAGCTCTTTTGTCTCTTTTATTTCCTGCAAGAGCCGATTAACCTGTCGGAAGTGGAAAATCCACTGCTAATACAAGTCCTTGAGAATTCACCACCTGCCTACAGAATGATTTGCTGTCCCCATGGAAACCTAATCAGTAGAGAGAGAGAGAGTTACAGAAACAGGCAGAGTGTCAGACAGAGAGGATGAAAGAGAGACAGGAGGAGAGAATGGTAAAGATGTTTTCTGGGTGTAAGAGCACAGTCGTTGGTCTCTCCCCACATGCTTTTAATTCATTTAGCATTCATTCAAACTGTCACAGTGGTTTGACTTTGTAGTCTTTTGTTCATCAGGAGGAACATAATGCATAATGTTGACTGCAATCAAGCCTCTTTAGTCCTTTCAGTCAAATTATTAAGTTTAACTTATGTATTAAAAAATAATTTATTATATGCACCATGTAATATTTGTAAAGCTGGACAAAATGCTTTGTGCATTACACACAAAAACAGTAACAGGATGCACAGTATGGATGTTGTCTTGGCATAACAATGGACCAAAAAGTGTCATGAAACATTGCTGAAGTGTTTCTACCTCATAAATTTACAGTTGCTGATCATTTTACTTTAGGCTCGTCGGATCATTTTTTTAATGCACCAGTTTTAATGTGCCTTACAGATACAATGCAGTGCTGTATCAGAAAATTAAAAACACCAGATATACATTTCATTGCTTCTACAAGTTTATAGACTTGTATTATCACTATACAATTATTCCTTCAAATTGCATATTATTTGAGTTGGTGACATCAGAACCATTTATATTTCTCTTATCAGAGTGGGTTTAGAGACTTCAGCTTTAGTGCCTACAAGACATTACATTCCCTCCCATCTCTTCTTTATTCAATTGATGTCCATGCATAATGCATTTTCTACAGAGAATGAACTTTGCCAGTGTGCTGCTCTCTCATCCTTGATGAGCTCTTTTATTTTGATCCCCTGACTCCAAATTTTCATCAACTCTCACTACATAGTTTTTCTCTGCAAGTCTCTCCCTCCTCCTCTGCAGAACCTCTTTATTTTTCTTATCATTGCTTTTCTATCAGTCTTGCAAAAACTCAATATATTGTCTGCCTCGCCCACCACTTCCGCTCGCTCACGCTAGCCCTCCCTCCCTGCATCTCTCTCTTTTGCTTTGGCTCTTGTCTCACGGCCAGGCTCACGTCAGCATAATGTGAGCCTGTTATGTTTCTGCCCACAGCTCAAAGCTGTTTCTGCTTGTCCATTTCTCTTTTATATTGGCCTCTCTCTCTCTTTGCTTTTCCTCTTCATGGTCTCAGTCAGTCTTTACACTGACATCTGGACAATTTTTGCCTGAGAAACCTTATGTCCCTCAAGTCAAGTAAGATGTGTTCATTAAATACCCACGCCCTATGCACAGCTGTCCTCAGGCTTTTACACCAATAGCCATAAATGATGACACCACCGAAAATGATTCACTTTGTACCATGAGAAAACTCCACTGTATACTTTTTTCTGAATTCTCCACTCAGCTGTGGTGATGGCTGCTTTGTCCAGCACAACCAGATTGAGAACAAAGAATGCCTCTATACAGTAGTCAAAGGGGCATACACATATCATACTGTAAACAGCACAGCAGGTAAGTGATCTGGCTCACAGCAAAACACAACTGGGTCTGTTCTTCATTGCTTTTTGTGTGGGTGGTTTGTGTTTACAAAGATTTCTCTTGCTTGCTCTAGGTCACTCCTGCTTTGACACAAAAAACCTTTGTGTAACACCAAACTGGGATTTTAAAGATATGCATATTTTTACATGAGTATCTTAATATAAAAAGGGTTGGTCAGACTATTATGAATTGTAAAAATTTAATGGTGAATGGACTGCACTTATATAGTGCCTTTCTAGTCTCCACTCACACACTGATTGCATCAAGCTACCATCCAGGGCGCTGGCACACTCATTGGGAGCAGTATAGGGTTCAGTATATTACCTAAAGACACTTCAACATGTGGACTGGTGGACCTGGGAATGGAACCACTGCTCTTCCATTCAGTGGACGGCCCACTCTACCTCCTGAGCAACAGCCGCATATGTAGACCTGCAAAACCTAATGTACTCAAACAGAACTGTGATAATTTTTTGTTGAGACGATGTCACGGTTTGATATTGCATTGCATAACCCTGGAAAGTGTACCCTCTGACTAATCAACCCCACTTAACACTCTGCTAATTGTATGCAGTGGCACAAATATTATATGATGTGGGACAATTACGGGAACACCTATTACCTAGACGCACCTATCAAAAGTAGACAGCAACACTGTGTGACTGTCTAAACATAAATGGAACATTATGAGCCTCAAAAGGCATCGCTGTAGCTGTTGTATTGTTCTTGCATTAGATTGTACGTTCTTGTGGTTTCTTAATTTAGCAGCATCCAAACACACCCAAAGCAACATCTCATGTTTCTGCCGGGTGAACCACGTCTACATGAATCAACATCATCATGTGGCTGTTTTTGCAAACTTGAATGGCAGAGATATGTTTTAAAATAAACATGGTCATTTTAATTTCAGACTTAAAATATTCCAGTTCCATGCTGGCCAAAATAAGGACGCTAGCAGGGGGAAAAAAGAAAAAAAGAAGCAAAACAGAAGTGATGTTGGGAGAGCATTATGGCTGCCACTGTAGGGATTGGCCAAAATGATATGACATTAAAAATATGTTCATTTAATGTCTTCTATTCACTTAGTTGCTTTTCATTCAAATACAGCTACCTGCTTTGTCACTGTCCTGTATCTTTGCTTTGCACTATTTTTGGATGTGGTATATTTTTATGGTCTAATGGATCTCAACAAGGTGTGTACACAGCCGCACATCCCAAACCACTTCCCCCAGGCTGCCAAATGGGGAAAAGGAAGATAAGAGTTCACATGAGCGGAATAGGTATAATGGGAGCTACTTGTTGGCTTGTTTTAGTTATTATAGTATGAACAGGATGTAATGTATTAGAGGGTGAACAGAATGATACCTTATTCCTTTTTGATATTTATAGTTTTATTCTTAACATTATCTGATTAAAAAGTGGGGTAAATGTTTATTTTGAGAAAGCATCTAAAGATGAGTCAGGTCTGAGTGCCACCCCCCGATTGTTATGTACTGTACACGTTTTCCTTTCAAGTGGGAAACTGAGCAGAGTCGACGTCAGTAAGTTTTTCACTTCTATTCCTGTCTGGCTAGCTGCACACCTAATTACTACATTGATTAAATAATGTTCCTTTTTTTCATTTTTTTTGTGGAGCAAGATAATTTGGCGACTCATCACTCCATGACAAAAGCATTAGACAAATTACCAGTGCCAGTGGGTAGAAAATGTACACTACCGGTGTGAAATTGTGCATCATTGCAGTACAAATGCGTCGACCTGCTGTATGCCTGACATTCTCAAGTGAAGCAGTGTGACACCGAGACCCCTGCTGTTATCCTCTCACAGAGGAGGGTTGGTGTAGTTCCGGTGTAGATTTGTTCCTGCCGAAGTTTTGGGGGTGACAGTGAGGTTGAGAGTAGCTGTATAGCAGGGCTGATGAAGAGCCTGCAGCCTGAGATTGTTGATGCACCAGAAACTTGCAGATACACAACCCCAAACAGCTTCCCGCTGTGCTGTTAAAAGTAAGGGTGCAGATCAATGACTATAGAAATTCACTGTTTTGAGTACTAATACCAGTTCAATAGATGAATACAAAAATGTGTACATCTCTTCCTCCTCCAATGGATCCATTTCAACTTAATCTTTGCAAAAAATACCCGGTCTTCATCTGACAAGCCTGTGACATTAGATCACATTTGATACAACATGTAGGCACACATAATTCTTACACAAATCGTTAGTTTATCTTGTCTTGAGGTTTTT
Organism: Scomber scombrus; assembly: GCF_963691925.1. NCBI lineage: Eukaryota > Metazoa > Chordata > Actinopteri > Scombriformes > Scombridae > Scomber > Scomber scombrus. The sequence continues at coordinate 11,240,621 of NC_084985.1, forward strand.
AGGAGATATATTTGTACACGCTTACAGGGTCCTACCGTGCTTGCACAAGCTCTTATTTACTTTGAATTGCATGTAAAGCATAGCAAGTATATGAAGTTAAAATGGATGTCCTTATGCACCCTTTGCTTCTCTGCTGCTACTGTTGTTTGTGTGTGTGTGTGTATATGTGTGTGTGTGTGTGTGTGTGTGTGTGTGTGTGTGTGTGTGTGTGTGTGTGTGTGTGTGTGTATGCAGCAGCATTAGGTCACAATTTTGCCAATTACCATTAAAAACTATCCTGTGTTTTAACATGCATGTGATCAACTAATTCACAGACAATACTAAAAATAAATAGTAAATAACTCATAAATAAATGATTATTCAAATCATTGTCATCAAATGTCATCCTGACACTAAGTATAGTGTTTTGCTGCTTTCAATATTAATTGTCATGCACTCTGTTCTGGGATATCTGGGCTTTTTGTATTTTGGTTTAATGTTCTGTTTGTTCCAGATGGGGGAGGTTTAAGTGTTGTATTTGAATTATGTTTCATGGATGGTTTGTGTCAGTTAATTGAAAAGAAGATTGTTTATTGGGGTTTTGGTTTTCTGTTTTCCATGCTTTTCTCCCTGTACTCATTTTCCCTCCTTTGCCCATCTACACACCTGCCCTGCATGTAGCCTCATCAGTCCTGCCCTGCTCCCAGTGTCTAACCACACCCTAACAGCTCCTTGCCTGTTCCCTAATTCCCTTATTTGTTCAGTTTGTGGTTTAGCTCTGCTTTTCAGTTCAGTGTTCGTTAGATCCTGTTTTTCTGGTTTGTTCTGATTTGTTCAGGTGTTCTGCTCAGCTAAGTGTTCAATTTTGTTTGTTGACCTACTAGCTTTGTTTTGACTGCATGAGCCTTGAATTAATACGTTTTTCTTCAGCCCTGCTTTGCCTACAGACTCTCTATTCGGGTGCACCTGCTCTGCTACTCCACAACAATATTAAAAAGTGTCAGTATTGAATTCTGGCTGTTGTAAAATTGTGTGGCTATTCATTTCAATTGAAAGGGGCTATTTTTAATACATTGAAACATGGATATTTTTAATTGATATTACTCAGTGGTCCCCTGTTGAGCTGATGATATGTAGATGTACTATACTTGCTCATATGATGGGGTTTGATCCCAGTTACATTCATAGTAAGCAGGACTCTCAACATCCACATTATTGGCCAAACCAAATTAGACTTACACCAGGAAGTCAATAAATGCATTTCTGTTGTTTCTTTTTCACCTTTAGAGGGGAAAGAAATGCCAAAACTCAAAGAAGTATAACTGCACTGGGGAACAATTACAAACGCCTGGCACATAATTTTCCACCCACAACAATTTCACCCGTCCAATTTCCTTTGGTCTGAACACGGGCCATTAACTAAAAGTAAGTTGCCAAACTAATAATAAAACTGATTCGCAAAACGCCTCTTCACTTTCACTAACGTAGCACAGTTTCATTTGTAGGTATTTTGGGCCTGCAGATAACAGGAAGTGCTGCAGTGTAGCTCATGAATGAATGTGGGCTTGTGAGCAATATCTTGTACAAGACAACTGCTTATTGTAATAACAAACTTCTTTCACACCAGACTTGATTTGACGGGTATGTCAGACTGTGCAAAAAAAACAACCAAAATCTCCTTGTCAATCATTCGTACTCGCTTTATCAACAAAAGGTTCAGTTGTCATGTGAATTGTGCGTGCACAACATTTTTTGGTTCTGTCATAGCATGATTGAAAGGACAATCTTATGTTCTCATTAGCTTTGCTTTTCATTTCATTTATAATTAAACTTTTTTTTAGCTTTGATTACATATTACATTTTTGTTAGAGTATAACATTCTCACACATTTCCTCAAAGTAAACACACAAAATAAAATGCATAAAGCTGATCAGAGCAGCTATAAACCTTAAATGTTCTCCCAGGGAAGCATTTCCAACAGCAAGATTTTTCTTTTAAAAAGACACTTAACAGTATTTTTGTTTCATTAGATTGAGAACATTGCAACAGCTTGTAACAATATTGTCATGCTTATCTCAAAATGCTGCATTCACAGGGTTGGCTTGCACACAGAGATTAGCTATGAAATAAGTGGAATCACTGTTCAGACTCAGTAGTGGTACTAATTTCTTGCAGCGCTGTGTGACATGTAGCCTTACGTTGAAGTATTTGTGTACATTAAAGTAAAAGACTAATTATTGTACATAAAGTTAATGCAGTTTTTGTATCAACTAACTCACTGTTGAATCACATATTTTGGGGACTGTTAAAGTATTCCAGTTTGAGAATTTCAAGTTATGTCTTTTTTATTATTGTTATTTTTCCTTACAACCATTTTGCAGAATGGAGTGTAATCTAGTGCAAGATGCCCCCTTTCTTTTGTTGTCACTGGAACAAAGTGACTAGCACATCCATCTGTGAGTAAGGGCCAAACAGTCTGTGTAAACAGTGTCACAACAACGTGCTGCTGATCATGATATGCAGTGGGCTCGATGCAGTTGAAACTTAAGGTTTGCTTGTTCAAATGTCAAACATCTTTTCATTTCTGTCACCCACCCACATGTAGGTAACGCTGGCGGCCATTCTGATTAAATCCACCTTTGACAAGATGAGGCTGTTGCGAAGGATGACTCATCTGATATATTATGTTTTAAGTTTAGTTTTGATATTGAAATATTGTAAAATGAAAGCTCTTGTTTTGTGTATCAGTCACTAATATTGTATATTCTTTTGGGTTTTTTTGTATGTGTTCGCTGGAATTGTTCTTTTCCATGTTTCTAGAAGATATGAACTTGGGGTTTATCTTACGATCTTGTCATCTTCATGGAGTATTTTTTTCCCTCACTAACATGTACTATTTAATTGATAAACAGAACTACTTGTCATGGAAAACAGAGCAGGTGGACCCAAATGCAAAAGACCAAAAGCAGGGCTGCAGAAAAATGTCTGTATTCCTACGATAATGAAAATAAAACTTGACAAGAACTGACAAAGGATCCAGCAAAACTGAGGTGCAAACCAAGCTTAAATACAGACAGAACTAATAAGTTGATGGGGAACTGGTGACTCCATAAAACAAGGCCAGGAGTTAATTGGCTGGGAGGACACTGGAGACAGGACAGGGCTAAAAAGACTGATACAGGACAGGTGTGAAGGCTGGGGAACAATCACTTAGGGCAGGGTTGGGCTAATGAACATGACGCAGGGCAGGTGTGAGGATGAACACAGGAGGAGTGAAGGAGCATACATGGGAAATACAGAAGAAACCACAACCCATAAAACACAACACCTCTGAACAACAAATAAAATTGTCCCAGGATGCAAAATGGAACGCAAGAGCACAACAGCAAAACTAATAGATAAACAAGAGTTGAAAAAGTAAGCAGTCAAGAGATTTCACACATGATCCATCTGAACTTTTACAGATTGGGAGGGTGAAGAGGGGGGACAGGGTACAGCCTGGGAGCTGCAAAGAGTTACTCACTGGGAGCAGATTGAGTTAGAGGGTAGTGTGTGTTTGTGTGCATATCTGCTCACATGCTTGTTCACACATAAGAGGCTTTTTTGGCCCTAAGTCATAATGGCACTTATACACCCCATCTTATCTCCCACACACACCCGACTATATCCCCTAACATGCACTGTACAATCATACTCTCACGTATATCAGTGTTTTAGGCCACAAATTATACCTTCCCATGCATGCAACTGTACTTTTTTTGTCAACACATCATCTCACTCACACCTTCATACACTTTTTTTCTGAGAAAACTCTATTTATAAACATGAACGCTTATTCTTGACATTGTAAACCATAGACCAAAAAAAAAACCTCACAATTTAACTCACAGTGCATTTACTAGCTTTTTCTTAAGTTTTCACCTTCATCTCACTTTATTCCTAAGCTCCATATTTACAGTATAATGTTATATATTATTATAATGACAACTTAGCTATCTCTATCAGCCCCATCTCCTGAGGAAGACAGTGACATATGGTTGAAAGCTTTGGAAAAAGCTAAGTGGGCCTTGAGTTTTTATTGTTTTCTTGGTGGTTTGTTTGTTTTTTAGTAAATATATTAGTGATATTGACAATGTTTAATGAGAAATGTGCATGTATTTGAGAAAAAAAAGTGGTGCACGAGCTAGTGTGTGAAAGACGATTTGAGGTTATTGGGTTTATAGGTGAAAATTGTTGCAGTAATACTGTATACATGAGATAGCATTCTTTGAGAGAAAATAGTGTTTAAAGAAGGATAGAGTATACGAGACAGAACAGTATATTGTGATAAAAAAAATGATATGAGAGAATACATGTGCGAGGGGTGAAGGGGTGAACAAATAATAGCAGTGAGAGAGAAAGTGTTCAGCAAAAAAGTCAAGAGGTCTGATTAAAATCGAGGGTTTGATGGATAAGGCTTGTAATTTCCTACATTTTTCTTACTGTCAACAAATCACTTGCAGAGCCGAATGAACAATGAACTCACTAGACTCAATACTTCCAAGTATAAAATGATATATAAAATTCTGATATATCTTGTTCCTCTATGCTGTAGACTTACGCTGTTGTCCAAAAACGCATCACAATGAGCCACTCTGTTGCACTGGGTTATATGTTCCTTTACCCCTGAGAAAAAAAAGAAACATAAACCTTCTCAGTGGCCTGCAGCACCATTTCCAACTAAAATTTAGAAATAAATCAAGCAAATGTGGCATTCAACGCTAATTCTACCGACGTGGATGCCCACAGACCCCAGAGGTATACTTTTTGTAATATCTCACAGGTGCTTTATTTATCTGCTTTTTTAATGACTTTGTATGTCAATTTGTTCCTACTGACTTCATGTCATTGTTCTCTGTTTCTGTTTTAATTAGTGATTTTTAAAAATACCAATGCATTATTGTCCTGATGGATCCCAGTCAAAAGCTCCCAAATCCGCCTATGCAGTTTTAAAAGATGGAACTATTTATTAAGTTCATGTTTACCAGCCTATCACAAAATATTAAGGGGGGGGGGGGGCAGCACTCTGTCAGTAGTTTTTACAGGGAACACATTCGGTAGTCCTTGTATGTTATATAATTTGGATGAGGGTTAAAGATCACTTAAAATCTGTTGAGTTTTGTTAGACCAGTAATAATTTGTCCAGTGGTCTGTATGTGTGTGTGTGTGTAAGAGTAAGTATAATTTATGGACCAAATTATAATGTGTGTGAGACAGCATAATTATTCAAGTAAGAGTGTTTGGTTGGGTGTTTGGAGAGTAGTGCAGTATGGTGATGTATGGTATGTGTGAGAGAAATTATGATTAATGGAAAAATGGAGCACTCATATTCATAAAGGGGTGCACATACCTCACAGCTACTTTAAAATATTAATGGGATATAAAGCCATTACAACCACGAGATATACATAGAAGCTGTTATAAAGAAGTTGTTGATATAAATGCAAACTTTTTATATAATTTTCACAAACTCATCCTCAAGGAAGGCAAAGAAAGGAGTGGCTGAAACCATGACTGCTAATGTGCCCAATAAACATACATTAGTAAGGTGTTCGATAAAAAATGAGTCAAGGGGCCTAAATACTTTTTCAAACACTTTTTATTGTAGCAAGTTTAACATTTGGTGGGAAGTCTGGTCTCACTGGCTTCATTATGAGTTACTGTCACCTTTAAAACTGCAGTCTAACATGTTGGTCTTACAGACGCAGATGGCTTTAGGAGATGTAATCTCCCCATCAAATCTCCAAGTACACTGACAAATACAGTACAACAAAAACACAGACTGAGCATGTCTGGATACAAAGCCAATTCTCTATTGACACAACTGGCCTCAGCCTCGCCAGAACAGTCAATCCGACCCCACAGTCCAAAACTCTACATTGGCAGACTGCAGCCTCTCTTTGTACCGTCTATTTGTTTCTGTTGTTTTTGTTTTGATTTTTTTTTCTCATTCATGGGAAATGTCCTGAAAGCACCTAACATTATCTCTGCTGCGATTTACTTCTGCATAACTCACCTACTCATTTAACAAGATGAGATGTAAGTTTAGTTGACATGACTGCTTTGTGGAAGGTGACATTTAAGAGTTTCAATCACTAACATTTCACAGCATCAGCTACATCCACTTCCTTCATATGTTATTTTAGAAGCCATGACAATGGGAAAATCTACCATATCCCACTCGGTAAGTGATTCATGCATATTTATGCATATTTATGAGGGAGTAATCCCATTAAACATGCTCATATCACTACACTGAGGACTATGTTCAATGTATCACAACAATAAAGCTGCTTTTCTCCAAAATACACAACCTTTATTCATGATGAAAGCGAATACAGCCAAAGGTATCAGGCTGGAAAATGACACTTGGCAGACTCAGAGTGCATAGTGTTAATGATAGTAGATAACAAAAGAAACAGTGTGGTATTGTTAGATAATGGTTCAGTTCTCAATCAAATACAACAGCAGACTGATGAACTGGAACTGCAAGCATGTATCATTCTCCACAGGGAGCATTTTATCAACCCCATTTAATGACTTTATCTTCAAGTCATTAGAATTATTAATACACATTACTACAGTGTTTCGGGTGAACAAATCATTATCAACAAACCTCGTGGGCACGTCTGGTAAGATTATCTGTTTAATACTGTAGATTATTTGCACACATGAATACAACTTTATTAGCAGCAAAATCTTTGTTTTTGTCTTTTGGATTCTTGTTCACAAACATTTCCAGACACTGACTCTAGTAAATATGTCCACCTTTGCTTAAACTGAGAAATGAGTTGGGTTGGGACTGTTAAAATGGAAAAGGTGCTGCTGATTGTGCACCTCTTGTTGTCTTGTCTTGATATGAATCACAGATTACTTAATGGCCCTCCCACTAAAACAAAGGTAAAATGGGAATTTCTGATAGTTATCTAACTCCAAAATGATTCACAAAATATTGTTGGTTTTAATGTAGACCAGCCACATAAAAGGTATGTACTTTGATAGTCCAATTTTGTGTCTCAGTTCCTAAACGAGTGTCCAGTAATTGTGTAAATACATCTTGGAAATAATCTACTAACATTGGAAATCTTTTCTCCAGGACTTGCTGCTGTAATGAAACTTTCCTCCGTTATAAAGCAGTTAAGCTGAGTGCAAAATCTTCAAGATGTATCTGAACAGCTACAGTGCAAAGTTAGTTGTTTGGTTTTCCATAATAACCAGTATGAGCATTTTCCTGATCTGGTGCCTCCTTGACAGTAGTACTTTTAGAATAATATAGCTACTTTAACGTTCGAGATCTCTGTCACAGTTAAAGTTGTTTTTTTTAAAGTAGCAATGTAAAAAAAAGAAAGAAAGACACAACATTCACTTTAGTGGAACAACTTATAAACTATTTGTAAGTATAAGTATTTGTGAAGTGGCCCCTTACTTTACTTAGAGTAGTTACCAACTGACAAATATGACTATAATGATTCAGTTAAAGTATGGTTTATTATGTAATGTATTTTTCATTCCCATTGGACTATGTCTATTGCCTACATGTATGTCAGCACTCGTTATGACGCATGTAAGCTCCATAAAGCAGCGGGAGGTTGGCAAGCTAAAGATTCCCAGGCTGTAAGTGGTAGCCTGTTTTTCTTATTTGACATGAGCTATTTCCAGTAACCAACCCCAAAGTGCGTATGTGTGAATATTCAAGGGAAATGATGTAAAAATGTGGGCTATTATGTGCTGTTCTTGGCAAAAGCCAATATCCTCTTGGCTGGTATTTGATAGAGACACTAAATAGTAAATAGGATGGTACATGAGGGTTGCAGATGATAAAATGACAAAATTTAAGGCATTTATCCTTTTTTTAATTTTTACAAATGTCTGAACTGGAAGTGCACCCCACAGTTTTCTGTCAATTTACACTTTGTAGGGCCCAATGATGAAACAACAGAATAGTTCATATTAAATTTACAAATGTGTACATTTTAAGCATTTGTCTAACTGCCTCATCCAAAGTTACGTAAAATGTGTTACTTAGATCGATGCCTAAATCAAAGAACCAACAGAGGTGGATGTGTCATGGCTTTACTGTACTCATGATGCTCCAAACCAGACTTTGCTACTTTTAAAGTAATTTTATCTATATTGACTATATGAACAAGCAATTTTAGATTAAGTAGCTGCTATTTTTTAACTGTGGTATATGTACATGTGTGGCAACACCAGGAGGAGTTTTTTCCCTCCAAGGAATTTCTCAAGTGTAACCACTTTGGGACCCCCCTCCAAAAAAAAGAAAGGTTACACAGGCTTGACGGAGTCGTGATTGCAGAAAAATATAAATAGTAGCTTTATTAACACTGCTTTTCTTAAAATGACAGGCAGGTCAACCCTAATCGTAAGGTACAAAGTCACACCTCAACAAATATTGCACAGTCCCTATTGGTCCCTTTGCTTGCTATTAAAAGATGCTCGGAACAGGACTGGGAGCTTACTGCGGAAGAACAAGACCATGTAAGTACAAGGAGGTGAAGGCCTTCATCAATCAGCTTCTTGAGGCTCAGATGATTAAGGAGAGTAGTAGTCCCTATGTCCTTATATTGTCTTGGTCAGAAAAAAGGATGCAGACCCCACAAAGATCGAGGCAATGACCAAATAGGAGCGTCCACAACATGTGAAAGAGCTGTGCTCATTTTGAGATTCTCCAGCTACTGCAGGCACATGTAGAAGAGTTTGCCAAGCTGGCCAGAACTTTGCATAGGTTGGGTGTGGAACTTGCAGGTACCAGGCCAAAGAGAGGGTCAGGACAGGTGTTGGGTTCTGTATGGACGCCTGACTGTGAACAGAGGAAATAATTCACTTGTTTCATTACATAACGAATGTATTTCAAATTATGTATTTCCTTGCATTCTGTACCTGTTTAATTGTAACTTATAGGTGTAGTTTGTGGTTAGGTCCAATTATGATCCAAATGCTAATTGTAGTTTTCTGTACATGCTAAAGGTAATTGTTAATGCTTTTCATTTATTGTTCTTGAATGAGTCAGTGTATGAAAAAATACAGCCAGCAAGAACAGAGATTAAAAAATCACTTCTGGTCATGCACACATTGTAATTATGAACCTGTTATGTTATAAGATTTTAGATGTACAAGAATAATAATATAGGAGTCACAACTTATAAAACAGGATAAAAATCTCCTTTAATTCACAAACTACTGTATCTTGTACAATTTATTTATTAGTTCGTAGTTCCTTCAGTTAAGAAACAACTAAAATTATGTCATCAAAAGTGGAGCAAACAGCAGAATGGTGACAGATGTTTTCTAGAGAATGGCATGTGCAGCCTCTCTCTTGATGTAATGTCCTGAACAGCTGCAAGTGTGACTTCATGAAGACTGACATTCTGCAGTGAAGTGCAGGCAAAATGTGGCTTGGAAGTTTTCAACAGCTATGCCATAAATCAATGTATAATTTAAGACAACAAAGTGTTTGATCAAAGTGTTTGATCAACTGACCAAATGTCAGTTTTCTGTGTGGTGATTGTCATGACATAGGTACTGAAATAAATGGAAACCCATGGCCGCTTGGAAGGTAGCAAATCAATCTTACTTAATCAAAGACAAACTGTTATTACTGTACAGCAGAGGTGTATAGTAACTAAGTAGATGTACTTCGTTACAACAGCTAGCCTAGCTCAGTGATTTCCAACCAGGAGTGGTCATACACCAGTTGGTACCTCTGCAGTTACCATTAGCCTATGTATATGGAAAGATTGTGGAGAAGCTCAGCTATTTGAAAAAATAGAAATTAGCCTACTTTGGTTTTTAAAAAGTGTATATATTTGTATGATATTTGTTTTTTAGAAGGAAAGGAAACATGAGATTAATAAGATTAAAATAGCAATCTGATTACTTGTAAAATGATAACTTGTAATCTGATTACTCTCACAAAAGTAATGTGATTACTTGCATCTAAATGCATCTTTCCATTGACCTTGTATGCAATCGCACTGCCTAGAAAATTCGCTTCATATTCTGTCACTCATGTAATGTTGATTTTTATAGATGATACTTTGTTTCTTCCTGGCATGAATAATGTAAGTAATTAGACCGCTAATGCTAGCTTATATTTTGTGAATGCAGTTTCCTTACTTTAATAATAAATTTTTAGAATAACCTTAGTCCGGCCGTTATTTATGGTATCTTTTTCTGATGTGTAATCTCCATTGTTAAATTTGTTGTATCATACTGTTTTCACAGTTACACATTGCTTCCATAAAAAAACCTCAAGGCAACCCACTGTCTTCAACTTTTAATGGAAGTGTTAAGCTTGCTGCATAGCTGTGCACCTACACCCATAGTGAAGGCGGAAGAAGGACAGTAGGAGACATACTGTGGAGTGTGTACCTGTACTCCACACTTTTGCTAATGTTAATGGTGAGGAAATGGTAACTGACCTTTTTGATCAGTCATTCAACCTCTTGCTTTGATCTTTATGCCACTGACCCTCCTTCTCCTCACAGTGGTTGATCTTGCGGCTCTCCTTGTTATTCCCTCCCATCCTCCGCTCTGTGTAGTTCACCCACATTGAGGGCACTGTGTTTCCCCCGCTTGTGACTCATCACATGGGCCGGCGTTTGAGTGTGTATGAGTAGAGAGTATGCAAATGAAGTGTCTGCCAAGAGGTGGATCAGCAAAGTCCACATGGCTGCCCACTCTATTAGGGTTGGTCGCTTGTTGACCTGAACGAAGTATCATGGCTGACAGTTCCCTCTGGACAGCAAGTGAGAGACCAACTAAAAGAGACAGAGAGACAGACAGGTTCAAAAGGACTGAAAGAAAAAGAGGCCTAAGAGGACAGGAAAAAAAGAGATGGATTGTGAGTGTTCGTCACTCTGTGGCCTGTCTGTCACAATCATGATTAGGCAGGAAAATTGGCATAATGAATATAAATTGCGGTGGAATACATTAAGGGAGCCCTTCTAACCCACACACTGCGTTTACTGATCAGACAAACACAATAATGACAAGAAGACAAAGGTAGCGGTATGGTGTTTTGTTTTGTTTTGTCAGGCCAGTGAACATGTGTGCAAGTGTTGGAGTGTGGGAGTCGGACATTGAAGAGCCAGGTCTTTTTTATTTAATGTTTGATCTAAGTGCACATGTCCAATATCACGGACATGTATAAACCTTTTGACATTTTAATTATGTCTAATGTGTGTCTCAATGTGCTGTTTTACATCAACTAAAAGCTGCTTTGACATACATTTGATACCGTTTTAGACTTAATCACTCATTTCATGCAACTTGTGTGTTTAATTTTCTTTAATTTTCTTAAATTCAGAGTAAGTTTGACCTTTGACAGTTGGTGTACAGCAAAATATGGCTTATTACAATAATGTAATTAATAAAACATTGTCCAATGGCTGTCATCCAACTTTCTAAGGTGGAGTTTTGGTTATCATATGTGTTGTTGAGAGATTGAAGCATTTTGCAGATTTTTTATTTTTTAAATGAGGCAGAAAACCAGATATTGGAGCAAAAATTATTCATAAATGGGGCATTGCAATGCATAATATAAAATGTAACAGGATAATAGACATAACAAGATAACAAAATGATTCCACAGAGTAGGGCAAAAACTGAAAATGTTCCTTTTGTTTTGTGGTTAGTGCGGTGGATAAATAAAAGGCAGAGATTTGAGGATTGTAGTGGTCAGAAATGTAGCTAGCGGCAATATCTGTATTTGTAATTAACAGGATGTTGTTGTTAATTCTGAGTTTTACAGGAAGCCAAAGGAGGTAGGCAAGAACAGGGATAATATGGGACTTACGGCTGGTTCTCGTTAGAAGTCTGGCTACTGCATTTTGAACGCGTTTTAGAGCAGACTGACTGAGGCATGTGTAGAGGGAGTCTATGGGAGTTGTGTCAGTGCTTATTTCCTATCTATACCAACTATCTATTTGGATTTCCATGTGCAGATCTCCTGCTGTTATGGCTTTGTCCCAGTCTGGCTTTATGTCCGTCTGGCAGATTGCCCTCACACTCCTCTACCTATCTAAGACAGACAAGAGAGGTTGCAGGTTATATTCAAGGAAAATACATTTAATCTCGTTGGAATGAAATGCTCAAGTGAACTATAACACTAGCTATATTATTCAGAGTTGCAGTTATCTTTTAGTTCGATTTTTGTTGATTCATGCAGCCTTAATGTGCCCTTATAGCAACTCTGCTTGACAACTGATTATTTGTGTTTTAGTCAACAGCAATATACACAGAAGTTTATTTTGCTGTGTGCCTGTTGTAGACTTATTTTAGTTGCATGGTTATACTGTGTTATCTGGGGTTTTCGTTTTTCTGTTTGTTCTTTTTCACTTCTGTGTTCCTGTGCTCGACACTTTCCCTCCCTGTGTCATTAGCCATAGCCTGATCCCTGTGTCTTTCATTAAATCAGCTTGTATTCAGGTCCTGGTTATCAGTTCAGTTGTATTGCATCCTCTGCTCAGTTTGTTCTGTTTTGCTCAGTGTTGTTCAGTTCAGCTCTGCCTGTACTCAAGCCTTAATAAAGAATTTATTCTCCAGTCTTGCTCAGCCTGCAGTCTCTTGCATTTGGGTCCACCTGCTCTGCTCCACATAACACCTGCTGTCTGCTGGTTTTTACCTGTTGTGACTGCCTTCCTGCTGGCAAATTGCCTGTTTATTCAAGTACTGAACTTTCTTCCTCAGTCTCATGTTTGGGGCTTAATTCCTTAGGTGAATAACCTGAACTGAGAAATGTTATTGGAGAACAAAACAAAAGACAGACTTCTTAGGCCAAGTTTAGGAAGATGTATGAAGATAGTGAAGAAGTCCTGTTATTGTTGTGATTTATATATATAAATTATCCTAAAAACAATTGTGCTGGGGTTGGAGGATTGGGGCTGTAAAAGCTTGATGTAAAAGGCTGCTCCACAGTAAATACACCTAAGACAGAACATCAGTTGTGCCCATCTGATGATCACATCTGATGTTCTGAAAGAACCCAGATCGGCTTTATGGCTTTCACGACTGTTTTAAACAATAAAGGCACTGAAATGCATGTACCACTTACAATCGGTAAAATTTTCTTGAAAAAAGTTCTCAACAGCATCAATCATAGTCTCCACAACACGCGCTGTGCCTATGCAAAGTCTGAGTAAGGCCACGAAGGGTGCTGTAATGATTCTAACAATGACTACAATATTTTAACAAGTGATAAATGCAATCAGATCTAAAATTACACCTTTCTTTTTGCTTGTACCTGATGAGATTTTCATGCCAGAAATTTCTGCAAAACTACTCTTACTTGATAAGTTGTTGTTTTTTCTGCCAATTAGCACACACAGAATTTTCACAATGTTTATCTTACATTTCAATACTGTAGTCCAACTCCACTTGTTTGCCACCATGTTTACCATGCAGGCAGTGAGATTTTCATCTTCTACTTGAGCCATCTGCTTTCTGTGCATCTCCATCAAGCCCTGACAGTCTGAGCAGGCTTTTCACCAGGATTTAGTGATTTAGTAAAGGTTAACAAGCAAACAGGTTCTGTGTGTGTGTGTGTGTGTGTGTGTGTGTGTGTGTGTGTGTGTGTGTGTGTGTGTGTGTGTGTGTGTGTGTGTGTGTGTGTGTGTGTGTGTGTGTGTGTGTGTAAGCTGGAAGAAGTGTGTTCATCACTGCGAGTGTTTGCATAATTGCAATCATGTTTGGCAGAAATTGAAATGCAGTCTAGGTCAAGCAAGTCAGACATAATGTGTAGAGGTGAAAAAACTATGACAGTTGACAAACTGGATGATAAAATGTGTGATCATCCACAGATCAGAATGAGGGGGACTGTGAGTTTTATGTGTTAGCCTGAGGGTGGGAAGGGTGTTAGTTCTACAAGTGAGTGTGAAGTGTGAGTATAATGAATATGCAGCAAGGCTCGAGTCATGAGGTGGAGTGTGAAGGTCTTGTGGGAGTGTCCAGATGTTATGGTGCCAAATGCCCCCAGATCTTGACATTTTTCTTGAAACTGAGTCTTTCATGACATTCAAAGGTCTGAGCCTTGTCAAAGGAAGAAAATGTTTGAAATGGATCTCTTTAGGGGAGGTTCATGTGCACCAAACTCTATTGAATAAATAAACATTTAAGCAATGCAAAATAAATGGCATCAACAGTCACGTTAACATCAAAAACCAAAGTGACTGTCCTAAATATTGAAAAATGTAGTTAAACCCACATAATTAAAGGTGATGTCATGCCTCTCTTAACATCATATAACCTTAATCATGTGTGTTGATCAAGTGTTGCAACCCTGCCACTATAAGGTGACTAAATCCCCTTTCAGACATGCACCTCTTTACATAATTGATTGTTGTAATTGATGTAATCGAAATTCTTCCTCTCAGTCTAATGTCTGAGTAAGTGTAATATCAGACCTAATAACATTTCCATAACACTTTCAACTTCTATTTGGCAAGTCTGAATTGAATACTGGGTAAAATTCAAAGTGAGAAATTAAATGTATGTCTTGTTCTTCTGATAAACAAGTCTCTTACACTCAAAGAAAAACAAAAGCTGTCAAATAAACTTTGAAACACAGTAAATAAGTCAATTATTGTGTTGTTACATGTTGTTATCACTTCCTCTAATGCACCAGGTGCCAAATACTGCACAAGCACATGAGAATTTGCCTAAATGTGTTTGTGCAGTCTATCTGTGCGTGTAAGGAACATTCACACAAAAGTCAACTATGTCTGAATTAGAAAGAGCCATCACTTCAACGGTTCAATAAAGCCGGAAACATCTCCAAAAGGGCAAAAGACATAAAAGACATGTTGTCTATTTAGACTTTCCAACACACTCAGAAAAATTGATGAGTTGTTCTCATTATATTGAAAGTGATGACAGAGGAGCACTGCACTCAATGAAAAGAAGTCACCTTATTTACAGAAGACAAGACAAAACCAAACAAAACCGGTGACCTTGATGAACTGATTGAGAAAGAATATTTGAGCTGAAAACACTCGATGACAGTGGCAGAAAACTTAGAGTACTGCAGTTTGCTGGGATTAGCATGAATTTCAAGGTATGAAAAAGATAAGAGTCATTTTCTCTTTGTGCCATCAGTGAGTCTAATTAAGAGGGACCCACTTGAGGACGCAGGTTACTGATACACAGGTATCAAAGAGGCTCTTGTCCACCTACAGACTCCCTAAGATACCATTGTCAGAGACCACATTTAATTGAGAGTATTGGTCTCAGATCAGACCATCTCTGATTACACAATTATTTAAATATACGAAGGACCCATGGAGCTAACATGTCAGTGGAAGAAAGAGAAGAGAGATGGAGCTTGTTTGATGTAAAGTTCAAGTTCCATTTGCACCCAGGTAATGCATGCTGTTAACAAACTCTTTGCACAAGATAAAGTGAGGAAGCAGGGTGACAGCTGGTTTGAATGACAATGAAGCAGAAGTTCAAAAAATGGTTTGTGGAAAATGACATCAAAGATGGAAGTGTCTCCTATAAGACTGACTTTACTTCCAATCATTTTGCTTATTGAAGACCTATTGGAGATTAAAGGGCGAAGTAATAGGGATATCAGTGACTTTCCCAGGATTAGTCTGTGAAGGATTATGAAGGATTATCTCTGGATATCAAAATTGCACAGCTGGCCAGAGTGTATGTAGCTGCATTACATGTTATTGATTAAGATTGGTTAAATGAGGATGGAAAATTCCAAGTCACAGTAATTCCACGAGTCGAAATATGGTCTAATCAGAGCACCAAAGACTGTTCCTGTCATATCCTGCTCTTGGCACTAAGATAATAACATGACTCAAGCTGAAGGGCGAGCTTTCCTTTGATTTACAGGGGTAAAAAATATTGCTGTGAGGCTCAGGGACTCAGTTGACGCCATTCCGACGCAGGTGCATGGCGTTGTCATGGTGATGGAGGGATTTCCTGTTCACCATTTGGAGCACAGCATATATAACCATCTGATGCACACTGCACCTCCACAGGTGATCCCCGAAAATTCTCCTCCCACGTCATCCTGCAGAAAAGAACATTTCAACACATGGACAATCCCAGTTAGTTGCTATGGATGTGATGCTGGTACCAGCAACAAACATTTTTTTAAGTGCAACTAAAATATTTCCTCCCGCTGCAGCCTGTTTGGAAGATCAAGGTTAATTAATCGAATAATTATTTGTAACCCTTGATTTAGTCATTCCTGGTGGAAAAACATTTTAGTCATTCATCACTCTGCTTTAAACCCTGCTGCCTCTTGTAGTAAGAAATGACCCACTTGTAGTTCCCACTTTTATGCTTATAATTGCAAGTAAGACAAATTTAGTGATGCACTTAAAAGGAAGCCATCATGTAGTGTACGTAAGTGCTCCCTAAAAACAAATCTAAAACTAACAGCGAGTAATGACCTACATTCACTCACTGTACTCAAAGATCCCCTCCACAAAATCTCTGCTTTGAATGATGGTTTATATTTAGATTTGGATATTCCAAAAAAAATGTTCATTTACCTCATAAAAATGTGTAAAAGTTTAAATAACCCAGAATCTATGATAATGCAAATACTATTAATTTCAGAAGTTTAAATGAAAAGTGTATTCTGAGGTTTCTCGTTTATTACATCAGTATAGTTTAATTTGGCTAATGATACTTCAGATCTGAATTGGGGAACAAGGTTGTGCTTCAGCAGTGGGATTCTCAGTGGAGTGCTGCTAAACCCAAATCCAGTACACATGTTTCAAAAATATGAAAACACATCTCAAATTTCCTAGTTAAGGAAGACAATGTACTAACATTTCACTTGTTTATTTTTAACCCTGTTAACCTGTTGTCCTCGAGTCAAGGAAGGAAGGGAGGAAGAAGGAAGGAAAAGAGGAAGGAAGGGAGGAAGAAGGAAGGAAAGGAGGAAGAAGGAATGAAGGAAGGGAGGAAGAAGGAAGGAAAGGAGGGAGGAAGAAAGGAGGGAGGAAGGGAGGAAAGGAAAGGAGGAAGGGAGGACGGAGGAAAGAAGGAAGTAAGGTAGAAGGGAGGGAGGAAATAAGGAAGGAGGGAGGGAGGGAGGGAGAAAGGAAAAGAGGAAAGGAGGAAGGAAGGAAAGGACAGAGGAAAGAAGGGAGGGAAGAAGGTAGGGGGGAGGAAAGGAAGAGAGAAGGAGGGAAGGAAGGAAGGAAGGAAAGAAGGAGGGAGAGAGGAAGGAAGGACAGAAGGAAGGAAGGAAGGAAGGAGGGAGAGAGGAAGGAAGGAAGGAAGGAAGGGAGGAAAGAGGGAACAGTCAAAACAGACGGGGTCAATTTGACCCAGGAGGACGACACAAAGGTTAATTAGGCTTTTCAATGCAGCACATTTACTTGTAGTGGGGTATTTTTATATATCTGTTTGGGTACTGTTTGTGGGCGGCACAGTCATGCAGTGGTTAACACGTCAGTCATCTCACAGCTAGAGGGTTTTGGGTTTGTGTAGTTTGCATGTCTCTCCCCGTGCCGCGTGGGTTTTCTGCGGGTGCTCCAGCTTCCACCCACAGACTAAAAACATGCAGGTAAGGTTAATGGGTGATTTCGAATTTGCTCGTAAGTGTTAACATGAGTTTAAATGGCAGCCTGTCTTTGTATGTCAGCCCTGTGATTGACTGGCAACCTGCCCAGAGTGTACCCTGAGATCAGCTGCAGCTCCCATGTGACTTTCTGTAGGATAAACTGTGAACAAAATGGATAGATGGATGTTTGGGTACTTTGGTGGTGTAAGTAAAGGGTCTGAGTATTTCTTCCACAGTTGGCAATATCCCCCACGTCAGAGTCAAATATACAGGCTCATGTATTAGATTAATAACTTCCATTCATAAGTGCATTTCTCATATAAAATTAGCCAGAATGACCAAAGCAGTTTCAAATTATTATTTCAGCATTATGAAACAAAGACTTTGCAGCATCAGTTCTTCTTGTAATTGTTATAATGCTGCATTTTCCTGGACATTTTTATTACATTCGTTATATCGTTACATTGATCATCATGACTGAAAAAAGTAACAGAAATGAGTTAAGTAGCTGGATGACGCAACCAGTTTTTAATCAATGTCTTAACCCTAGTAGTTCATTGATAAAGCAGCAGTCAATCTGAATACTCAAATTTGACCTACAGTATTAAGTATTCAAATCCATCTGTTGATTCATGTCACATTTGGTAACCAGGCCGTACAATTACCATTCCTGACAGTGTGATTCTCAATTCTGTGCTGCTGCCCTCATTTTGTAACATCCATTAACATTTAACTGTGAGGAAAAAGCCTCTTGTGACATATGGGAGCGTTACATAAGTGTGGGGAAAGGCCAGAAAAGGCGGTGTTGTGAAGTTTATCAAAGATGTGTGTGTGTGATTTCTGTTGACTTTGTGCCTGGCGGGATGTAGGTGTCAGAAATGCTGAAAACCAGACAGCAATACCAAACACATGTCTGCAACCTCTCACACAGGCACAGACAACACAGGAACACTAATGACCTGGCAGAGGGCAGGCCTGTTCTTCTGCCTGGTGTTCTTATTAAAAGCCATCTTGCTTTGCCTCTGTTTTTCTCCAATCAACACCTTCATCTCTCTTTCTTACCTCAGTAAACCATGAAGTATTTGACACTGTGCTAGGTCAATCAAATCACAAATACTTTTTTTCTGATAACTTGAAGGTAACTGTGGCTTTACTTATGATTATGAGATACCCCAAGACAATAGCAATGAATGAAATTAAATTTGTGGCAGTCAGAGCTTTAAAGCTGTGTCCTTTCAACAAATGCTCCAAATTAAATGACAAAAAATGTAGTTCAGTAATTGCACGACACCTATCAGAGGGACATCATTTGACTGTGTCTTCCAAAAAAAAGTTACAAATCATTGTTGAAAAATCTATCCGCTTTATTTGTAATTTGTAATTTGTATTTTATTTAAACAGGGACAGTGCACAGTAAATGAAAACAAGGAGAGATGCATTGCACCGGGTTTTAGCAAGTTTCTATTTTCTGCCCGTAGTGATGTGATACCACCGTGGTTTGGTTAGGTTAGGTTTTTTATCACTACTTTGTTGAAGATTGGGGACCATCATGGTGATGGTTACAATATTAACAATGTGATTAATATTAGGGAATGATTGTGGTCATGGACAAAATGAGACAACACTGAGTGACAGCTGGAAATAGGAAAAGAACAGCCATCTCCTGTGTTAAATATTCAATGTTTTGTTCTGACTCTACAGACTGTTTCCTTCCATATTAATGTTACATAACGTCTTTGTTTCTTCTCATCAAAAGTACTTTGGCCACTTACATTCTTTATCACTTGAATGTCAGCAAATGTTCATAAATGAGCTTTATTATGTCTAATCATTAAAGTTCAGGCAATTAGGTTAAGTTTATTTTAGATTAAGAATGGATTACGTGACTACTCATTGTGACAAACCCAAAGAGATTTATCATTCGATTCAGGTTCCTTCAGGCCTATGGAGCGTTTTTCCAGTTCTTTCAGCTCATAGTTTTAATTTTTCAGGTCAGCAACTTAACTGTTTTAGCTCACTCTCACTACTCTCATCCGTGTCAACTCTGTTTTAAGTAAATAAATCTCCAATAAATGTACTGCACGTTACCTTATTGGCACCAAACAGCTACCACCCTAAGCCAGGTGTAAATAATGTCAATGCTGTGTTGTTTCTGCGCCTCTCAAGTGGCCAACTCCGTTAATTCAGGGTTAAGTTAAGTCAAGCCAAGTTGAGTAAAAAGATATATCCATCCACTGCAACAACATCCACTGCATATAAAATTAGGGATTGATGTCTGTATAATGCACCTCTGTATTTGCAATTTAACTGTCTACTTTTTCTAAATCTTAGTATCGATCAGTGAACCAACAACTTGACCTGTGATAATCACTATCAGAAGGTCACATACCCACTGTCCACTATAGGTGTCAATTACTCCATCATTGGATTAGTTAATCAGTCGTCAGAGGTTGCGGACTAATAAATCTCAAAGCAGTGCAGACAGAGCGTGTCTCTACCTCAGACACACCAATTTTAACAGCTATTACAAGTCAGTGTATTTTATCCATGTAGACTATACTTATTATATTATCTTGCTATTCTAATCTATTTGATTACAGTATCCCATTTTTACGGCATCGGAAGTTGAAACAAGGATTTTGTTATTTTGAACAGCAGGCACCATGTTTACCTAAACCTATTCAAAACGAGTAAGAGCAATGTGAACCTTCGTATTTTTCATAAGTTAACTTTGTTGTTCCAGGAAGCTCTCCTGCTGACTCACCTCGTCATCAAGTTTTATTTTTACTTTATTTTGTGCCAGTTGGCTTAGCAACTGGATTATGAATAACATCCCAGCAGTTGTGTTTAATGGACTTACCCCCATGGTATTGTCATGTTGCCTAGCAAAAGGTTTATAAAAGGGTGAGCAAATCATTCACTCACCAGATGAGATCTCAAGAGCCTCAAGCTTCCAGATGATAAATCTTTTGTGTCTACCAGTCCATCTAACCAGATCTGTGAATAGAAAACCATTTGTCAAAGATGTTTGGTGTGCCTCATTTTTAACATCAATACTACTAGTTACGCAAATTCCAAATTTAACATTGTGTTTAATGATGATATTGAAACTGATCAAACCGTGGCATGGCGGCTCTGAACTTCCTCACTGCAGTCTGATTCGGTTCCTGCACTCTGTGGCCAGTTGATGGCTTTAGTAGTGGTGTAAAGTGTGGCTGAACACAACTGCTAAAGTGTAATGGTATTTTTCAAGCTGGACCTTTTTTTCTCATCTTTTTGTGTGAGTGACTAAGTGACTAAAGGGGTCAGCAATTTGTAAAAATTGGTCCAGTACTGAGTGAGAGTGCTTCAGCCAGCAGACACAAAACGTGCTGCAATGTAATCGAAATCAGTTAAATGTTCAACCATGACAGAGTTGGAGAGAAGAGCACCGCCGGGAGGAGTTTGAGCTTATTTATAGAGCTTATTTTTATGTAAAACATTTTCCATGTCATGGTTGAATATTTAGCTGATTTCCAAAGCAACTCAACTCTCCTGAGATTTCAGAGTGTGACTTCTCCATGAGTGAGACTTGGCTAATGGCACAATAACAAACAGATCAGATCAAGCGAATGGTAAAGAAAGACATTTTATTTCACTGTATGGTCCTTTCCATAATGTTGTCAGACACTTATAATAACAATCTGAGCCTGTCAATGGCAAAAAAAGCACATTTAGTGAACGTTCATTGTGCCATCAGATTACATTGCAGCTCATTTTACAGATGTCAGCTGAAGTGATCTCACTCAATACTGAACCAATTTCAAAAATTGTTGTCCCCAGTAGTTACTCAGACAAAAAGAGACGGAAAATATAGTCCAGGTTGAAAAATGTTTTAAAGTTGGTCTTATCAAATGATAATGTGTAATGTTAAATGACACTCTTTTAGAGAATTAGCTGCGTTCACCTTAGCTTTACCTCAGTTTCAACTCATTGTTTTGGTTTTACTGTTTTGGTTCAGTTTCACTGCTCACGTCAGCCTCATTTGCTGAGGCAGGCTGTTTAAAAAGAAAACAGAAACAAAAAAACCTGTCAATCAGACAAAGTTAGCTGTGGTTGCTGAACACAGTGAAGCATTTAACTACTAATGAGCCAAACAGCTTGTGGAAAGGAAAATATCAACATGCCTCCACATGCCATCAACAACATGCCTGCAAATGATTGCTAATAGGCAATTATTTATTAATAACATTATAAAGTGATAACATTACAATTAAATGCTTAATAACTTGATGCTACAGACTGGCTTCAAAAAGTAAAGTTATGCTGCTTTAAAGCTTCATTAGCATTATTATTAGTCAGGAAACAGACATGACATTTCAGAGGTTTACATGAATATTTGTCTGCACCTGCTGTGACACGAAGCAAAGTTTTATTTTAGCATGCATATTTGCGCCTGGTTATATAATGTGTCAAATAACAGCTTAACATTTTCATTCCAGAGCGAAATGAAGGCAGAGATGTGAATGTAGCTAATCTAAGTGGTACGATGTGATAAATGAATTTAAAAAAAACAGGAATAAAACCTTATCATGTAACAAAACCCTTTCAATTTAAACAATACTTATAAATAAATCCACTTTTGCCAGACAAAGCACTTGTGCTGTCTGTGTTCTGTGTTTTAAAGGAAAAGCTATAATTCACATGCTCATCTTCTGAAGAAATGAGCCGTGAAGGCTGCTTATTTTGAGAAGCGTCCTGGTTTTTTTCCCACCACACGCTGCCAGGACAAAACAGGAATTATTAATTCATACTGTAAACTTGCCAGTTCCTTAAAATGTGCCATGTATAGAGCTTGTGAAGTTGTTATGGTGATAACAGAAGAAGAAAAAAGAACGAATACATGTGTTACAGTATGTGCATGTAAACATCTGAATATTGTAGAACATTGATAACAGATATCAGAGTGTCGTCATTGAGGTCGTTATGAATGAGTCACCGGGAAGCTCCCGCTCTGCTGTGTGTTGTAATGGTTCAGTTAGTACGCTGTGATGTCATTAAGGAAGATGACATCAACGGGAGATTCCAGGACAGGCTGTGGGAGGCCGTCGTCCCCTCCCACAGTCTTTCTGCTTCTCTTTCCCTGCCTTGAAGTGAGGCTCCACGCTACTTTTGCTCCTCCATGCTGATTGCTACATGAAAACATAATCACTGTACCTCTATGTGACCCTCATCTTGGGAATAATCAAAATGCCTTCTGACAGTTTTTTCTGTCTTTCTCACTCCTTCAACATTTCACATCCACCCTCCTCACTTTAAAACACAATTCAGGACTCCTTTATACTATGAGACTTAAAAAAAACCAAAAAAAAAACCTCAAGTATTCTGTATTTGGTGTATGCAAAATAGGTTGTACTTCCTGAGCTCCTAGTGTGCCAGCTGACCACATCATCTGCCCTCTTTCCTCCTCTGATCCACCTACCACTCTCTTTAACTCAGTGAGCCTACCCTCACATTGCACAGTGGGTATTGCATGAAGGAAACCCACACAGATATATTTAGCACAAATCTATGACGAATCATGCAACAAATCTAAAGACACCTCATGATAAATGTATGAATGGAGGAGGGTGAAAGGGGGCAAAAGAAATACATGTATCACCCTGGAATTGATAAGAATTTGTGTGTGCCGGATATTTCTTTGTACGATTGAGGCTCCTACACACATTCTGCTTTTTGGAAACAGAATGACTCGCATGTGTCTGTGTGTGGGGAGGGATTCCATATTTTGAGTAAGTGTATCAGATAAATCACCAACACCCTAACCCTTACATGAAGTTTGAAAAAAAAACAAAAAAAAAACAAGCTGAGGGCTATGTTATGTAAATGATCTGTTGACCTAAAGTATGTAGGACTTTGTGAAGCAAACATGGATACTGTGCACGCCTGTTTGGGACATACTGTTTTCAGGTCATGCCAAAGGAAAACACACAAAAAAATCAGTTTACATTCATTTACATCTTTTCTATTTTTATTCATTTTCCCTTTTCGTTTATATGTTTCATACGCTTGGCATAGCATCATATTAATAAATAAAAAACAGGCTGGAACAGAAAGAGCTGGGGTCTGCATATGTGTCTGTGGTATGCAGATGTGTCCTAATTACATATTACACACTAAGATTTGAATGTGCTGTGTGTTCACACTGGGAAAGTTACTTATTTAAGTATATTCAAAACAGTGAGAATTCATACTAAAATATCAGAGTTTGCTGTTGATGTGCTGTAATGCAATAAACAAAAGAAATGGAAAGTTTCAAACCATTTAAATAGATTTGAGGTGGGTGATGAGACAGCTCAGAAAATAAAAGTATTACATCTCTTTGTGAGGTTTAACTGGCAGTGGTACATTTTGATTAGTGTCTGTTTTATTATATACTGTCAGTACAAAAGCTTGAAGCACACAGCAGATGACAGGGAGAAAATAAAAAAAAAATGTAGAAATTCAGCTACAAGAAGACATGCATTTAATCTTTAAGTCTAAACACTGATTATGAAACACCATCATTTTTGTTCATGTTAAGTGTTTGTTCCCGTGTCCTGTATGATTCATTTGAAACACCCAGATCCATTTGTTAATGACAAATGCATCTAATGTTGATTTGGTAAACACACGTGAATTTAAAGGCCCAATAGTCATTAAAGGAATGACACATCATGTTCTCATAATGCCACAGGAGAAACAGATGGGAAACATTAAGAAACACTGCTTACCTCCAACTGTTCAGATGTGTTCTGTGTCATTTGTCTGACATTACACCCACTGTGTTGGCAAAATTGTTATTGCTCATGCATCTGTGACATACAGTAGAAGTCCATTGTCCTCCATAAAGGTAATAACAACCCATAAAAGACCTATTCCGCTGTATTTTTGGTGATATTACTTTATTAAAATGAACATATTGTTGATTCTTCTCAAGCAGTGTAAAACTGGAACTGTGTCCAGTGACATCTGGCTCACAAAGAGTTGCTACCCAGAGATCGAAAAATTCAGTTGCATAGTTGGATTTGAAAAAAATACCAACAACGACATTGGTTGTGTTTATTGTAATTAGGGAATATGTCATCTTATAGAATAGTTTCTGGATGACAGTGGATTTCATGGTTTTATTTATACATGTACATAACATACTGTATATATCACATACATATCAGGTTGCGGCCACACAACAATTCATTTTATTAACCCTTACATACTGTTCATATTCTGACTCAAAATTAGTCTCTACATCAATTCACATTCATAAATTCCCCATTAGTTATTAATAAATGTTTGATTGATCCTTAATGAAGCTGTCAGGGAACAAACAGTGTTTATCTATTGAAAAAAAGAAAATTCACATCCACTATATTATGGTCCAGGAGAACATTTAATAGAATATGATGATTTTTTAAAACATTTTTTAAATAAACAAAGGTCAATTTGGACATTTGCATATATACAAATGTGTATCGGCTGCAACCAAAAAAAAAAAAAAGATGCTTTTTGGTATATTCAGGTTACATTAGGAAAAGCCCAGCTAACAGAAATATGTATAGGGTGTTTTTACAGCTCTTAAATGTCATGGGTCAGGACCCTAAACAGTATTTAAGGGCTAAGATGTATTCATTGTTGGTTTTGGTCTCCTCCTGGTATTTTTGATAAAACAATATAATGTCATGTGCTGAAAAATATTAGTTTTCTTTCAGTCAAAACAAAACAATCAAGTTTAGACCAATATAAAGTAAAATAGACTTCAGTGAAGGTATTTATTAAAACTGAAGGAAATAAAGTCATCATTCTTTTTTACAGTTTGTTCTTTTTGGTCAAGTTGAATTTATTTTAAGCAGAATCGTAGCAGATGACGACTTCACTATCTTTAAATCAAAACTGAAATCAAATGCAGACAGTGAGACAAGGTGGTAGCAGATGTGAATGACTCAGGCACCGATCAATGGCACATTAACATGTCTGCCACCACTGCATTTGCTTCCCTCATTAGCTCTGGTTAGGACAGACTTTTTTTGTCGATTGGACAGATCTAATCACAGCACAATGACAGTGTTGAACGTCACTTATTAAGTCTTGGCAGTTAATTTTAGGGCACATTGATAGCAGTGATATGGAAAACTACAGCAGCCGGGGCCGGATGGACGGTACCATCAGCAATGCCGTGAGGCTGAACTGTCACCATATGCACACTAAATTATTTGTTGCTTCTTGTGGAAGACCAGTAGTTGAAAATCAACGCAGAGACTATATTATTCCTGATATATTGCACAGCTCCAAGAACAGAGGACATTGGTGCAACAACTTCCCAACAATAAACTAAAACCTGTGTATGAAGCCTTTAAAAAAACAACTGAATTATGACTATTTGAGACCACTGGCAGAAATCAATTTTCTATGGAAAATTGGATCGTGATTCCCATTTGGAAATAAACAACTCTGTTACAAAAGGGGCGTGTGGGCATCACAAAATGAACAGAAGTCACGAGTCCCGAAGAGAGTAGGTACCTCAGTTTCATTTCATTACAGGTTTTGATATCACAACCACGACCTGTAATTCAAGTACACAAAAGCAATGTCATTATAGGTAATCTTGGTGTAAAGCTGAGGCAGTGGCCCTTGCAGCTCTAAATCCACCGCCTTATACTTCTTATCTGCCTCGGAAATGAAGGTAATTATCAGTCTTTAGGTCATTTGGTGCATCAATTACTTTGTAACACTGGGAAGGAAAATTCTCAGAAAAAGATGTAATGTCAGGCTCAGTTTTTAAAAAGTAAGCTGTTACACATTTAAAAAAGTCGGTTTTTCATGCACATTAACTAAAGCCCCTTTATTATTTCCACTTACTTCCAAACATTTTTTAATCCGTCCACCTATCCTTATAACTCCAGGAAATGTAATTGCTTCCTGTTTAACAGAACACTTGAATTATCATTTTTGGAGAGAGAGAAGAAGGAGGGGGGACATGCAGACAGAGGAAAGAGAGACAGAACAAGCGGCAGAACAAATAAGGGCAGCCAGCTGTGGAAGAAGCCGAAAGGATTAAACAGATTATGCTGCTAAACTGAGTCCAACTGGTTCTTCTCCCAGTGAAAACAACTGAATCAAAATTAAGTCTGTCTAGCAATGGACTTTAAATCTCTGCTTTAGTGTTTGGGTTTACTTTGTATTGTGTGTGTGTGTGTGTGTGTGTGTGTGTGTGTGTGTGTGTGTGTGTGTGTGTGTGTGTGTGTGTGTGTGTGTGTGTGTGTGTGTGTGTGTGTGTGTGTGTGTGTGTGTGTGTGTGTGTGTGTGTGTGTGTGTGTGTGTGTTGCATGGGTGGGTGTGGGTGAATCGTGTAGATATGAGTGCCAGTGCAGAGGTGTGCACAGGTGTGGGTGTGTAAGTGTCTTTTCTTTTAACATAAAACCAAACAAAACTATTCGTGAAAACTATTTTTAGGCCCTTGTAATGAATTTGAGCATAATATTTTTATATTGCTGAACAGGCAGAATGTTTTGAAGGTAGGGGAACGACCATCATTTTAAAAGAATAGTTTGACATTTAGGGAAATATGCTTATTTGCTTTCTTGATTATGAGAAGATTGATACGAAGAAAAAGAGCAGTATTGATCCTCTCAGAAAGAAAGTACATACATTTATTTGCACAAGGTTTAAGTAGATAGATAGATAGATAGATAGATAGATAGATAGATAGATAGATAGATAGATAGATAGATAGATAGATAGATAGATAGATAGATAGATAGATAGATAGATAGATAGATAGATAGATAGATAGATAGATAGATAGATAGATAGATAGATAGATAGATAGATAGATAGATAGTCACTTTATTGATCCTAATGGGAAATTTAGGTTTTAGCATGAAAGTAATAAAGCAACAAACGACAGACAATAAAAAGACAGTAAAAGAGACAAGAGGTGTAAGAGTAAATCAAACCAATAGCAAGATAAAAAACCATATGTACTGTCTAAAAATAAATAAGAATACTAAAACTGTTATAAAAACACATGACCCTAATAAAGTGCAAGTTAAAAAATAAAAACCATTTCACTGGTTAAAGTGCTGTATCAAAAAATGCAAATTAAGAATAAACCACTTATGGTACCTCATGACCTTGTGACCCACATGACCTCCCTTGCCCTCCCCTCCCCCTGACTGAACACACAAGAGTCTAATCAATCTATAATATAATTATAATAATAATATCTTATATTACACGTCATATTCCTGTAACTTTTCATTACACAAGCAAAGTTTTACATTCTGCGCGCGCTCCGCAGTAATGGGAGAGCACTGCGTGGTTAATATTTAAACACTGCTCCCAGAAGAGAGCAGGCTCCTGTCTCCCTGTTTATTCCCCCGGCCTCCTGATACGTGATGAATTCAAATAACATCACGTTAAAACGTAGGAAATACAGTAGGTGGCTCCCTGTGACGTGGTGTCTACTCAAATGGGTCCATATTGGAGCCACTCATGGTGATTGTGCGAGTGGGAGGCCCTGCCATTGGATAGCAAACCCACTGATGACTCAAACCTCATGGCACTTTCTACAAGGAGGAATACTAAGTTGTCCCTTGAATCGGGGACCTGCCAGCCGTCGACAGCATGTTCTGGGCATTTGGCCGAGTTGTCAGTCACAGACCACGTGTACGGCATAATGGTTGCCATGTGATGTGTCACACAAGTGGTATTCTGGTTTGGATGGACAGCAACAGTTAGATCTGAGTTCTGGGCAGTGTGGGAAGAGGTGTGAAGTAAATCATCATTAGCTCCCCGCTGTGATGTTTCATCACCGCACATAGCCTCGCGGGGCAGGATTCTTCGTCACTGGTTGTCTGAACAACGCCTCCCAGCATGGGCATGTTGTTATTTTAAGCAGTGCTGGAGGGATATTTCCATTTACATACTGCACAAACACAAACAACAGCAAAGATGAGGAATAAATCATGAGGCAGTAACCTGAGACATCAGAGGGAGGAGAGGAAGGCCTTTAACAAATCCA
Source organism: Scomber scombrus (assembly GCF_963691925.1). Classification (NCBI taxonomy): domain Eukaryota; kingdom Metazoa; phylum Chordata; class Actinopteri; order Scombriformes; family Scombridae; genus Scomber; species Scomber scombrus. Next base: position 11,269,228 of record NC_084985.1, read on the forward strand.
GGGCCCCTAAAAAGAGATGACCAAAGTTACTTTTGTGACCCTGAAATGCGTATCGACACACATATTTTGCAGACTTACACAACATTGCGCTTGTGACACTTTGAACTCCTAGAATGCATATAAAGATGCACTTGGTGAGGTGTGACATCACCCATTGGTTTGCATCGCAGCCAGTTTGAAGCTTAAAGTTGCAGTTTATGATCAACAACATCATTACAGTTTGGAGTCAGGAACTTCCGAATAAGGAGTATGACGTGTAGCACACTTATTAGAGGGCCCAAATTTAGTGAATGCGACCATAACGACTGGTTGAAAAATATTATTACATTATTTCTAGAGAGAGATATTGAATGGGAGTCAGTTGAAGTCAGCATTTAGTAGCAGTCTGTAGTGTTGGACTTACTGCATTGACTTCAGCCTCAAGCTGTGGTAGTCGCTGCTTGTTTGAACTGAGCACTGGATCTAACATTTGAGATAATCATTTGATCATCAATCATTAAATCAGTACCACGCTTTGATATAAAGGGTTTGCATGTTGTATCTAATGGATTTATTATTATCATAAATTGAAATGAATTAGTGAAATTTCATTCACTAATAGGTGTAAAACAGTCATAGAGCAACTTTTGTGTTGCCAAGTTGTGGAAAATCAGCTGCATGACACTTGTTTTCTCCTTTTAGATAGTACTTGAACATTTGTTTCAAAGGCTATATGTCATTAACATCTATTTTAAACTACACACTTGATAGATTGTTATAGAAACTTTTTTTTATTAATAACATTTATACATTTTCTGCAGACGTGAGGTAGACAGTAAAACTATGACTCTTTATTCGTGTTGTTTAGTGTTTATAGAAAATCTCTATTTTTCTCTCTCTATTTCGGAGTGTGCCATGAACCACTAGTGAAAGTCCAAAAATACTTGACACCTAACTGAGCTGTGACTAATTTTTTTCCTCTTCCCGCAGAGAGCAGACGCCAGCTTCCACTGATTGGAAACACGAAACACTAGACCGTTTGTTCCAAAAGACAGAGGAAACAACACATTCATTTTTTACAGGTGTGATGAAAAACAACTGTGATGAAATGTCAGCCTTTCCACATCCACTACCTTAAAAATACACCTAAGACTTTATAGAGAAAGGTTTAGGAATAAAACATAACCTAACATACCTGATCACCAATAAAATAAATTCATTAAAATGGTTAAGATCATACAAAAACAAACATACATCCAACATATTTCAAACATATTTCCATTGTGGTCATACTGTATGTGTGCTCTTCAGACTGTGAAAATAAACTTAAATGATTATTTGGTAGTCTCCTAAATTTCTCTGTATTTTTAAAAGTCAAGGGAATGAAATAACACATTTCGTACACAGAATGTCAAATGCATGTAGCCATAACCTATAATAAGGATTTTTTTCTTTTCAAGTTAAGTCTAGCAATACACCTTATTTCAGCAAAAGCAACACTCAGGTCTCGCTGTGAGGCATATTCAGAAACTCTGTGAGTGATATTGAAGTAGCTTATATGTCTGATGTTACATATTTTGGCGAGACTAGAGATCAATCCTGTGACCTTTCTATAGTTGAGAGTATTTGATATAACCATGTTGGCTTTTATATACTTTGGGTTGTGTGTGTATGTGTGTGTGTGTGTGTGTGTGTGTGTGTGTGTGTGTGTGTGTGTGTGTGTGTGTGTGTGTGTGTGTGTGTGTGTGTGTGTGTGTGTGTGTGTGTGTGTGTGTGTGTGTGTGTGTGTGTGTGCGTGTGTGTTATTATTATTCATGACTTATATGTTATAAATGGTGTTATAAGAAGATGTAGAAAAAAACAGATATTAAAGGAATAATTCAACATTTTTGGGAAATTCACTCGTTCACTTTCTTGCTGAGACTTAGATGAGGCGATTGAAACCACTTTTATGTCTGTGCATTTAGTTCGGAGCTGGATCCAGGAGCCGGCTACCTTAGCTTAACATTCTGGCTGTAAGCAGGAGAAACACCTAACCTGTCTTAGTGCGAATCTCAAAAGTATAAATACCAACCCTTCCAACATTATGATTACAACCCAAACTGTGGTCAGCAGGGGCATTACATGCTGCCTTCAAGTGCTCCTCATAATTGGAGTGTGTGATTTTGACAGTGCTGAAAATCGTACCTTCAGGATTTCTAAATATCCTTGTATACCACAATACTGTGCTAACCCCAAAAGCCTCGATACATGTTGTATCTGTTTTTTTACACAAACAGACCCATAAAAACAGCAGTTTGAGAAATTACATGCTGTAACTATGTCTGGGTGAACAGCAGCTGGGTGCAGTGTATCATGTTATTAGACTCAATAGAATTATTACAGCATGCAAACCCCTCCTAAAACTATAAATCATTGTTTTTACATAAACAAACAAGATCTAACATGTTAGTTGGTTAACTTTAGAGGTGACTTTAGAGGCAAGCTGTTTCCCTCTGCTTATTGATGTTATGCTAAGTTAGGCTAAATGCCTTGTGGTTTCAAAAATAACACACAAAAATGAGAGTGCGAAAACATGTACTCATATTTCTCAAAATGTCAAACTATTCCTTTAATGTTTTATTCTATATTCTCTACATGAGTCTATGAAACATGATCAAATGAGGGACACTTACATTCATATAGAAAACTGTCTTATTTAAAAGACACAAGACTCTTTAGACTGTAATATACTGTATTCTTTACCTTTCAAAATCGAATAAAAGGGATGTATAATAGCACTAATCCTGACATCAGGTAACAAGAGCACTTGTCTTTTCCTGCTCTCTGTGCTTGATGGGACATGATGGAATCTCTGACGCACATCTCCAAGAGCCAATGCTAATGTGGACGGTCATGGTGAGCTACATCTGGCTGCTCAAGTGAATTCCTTGAGCCTTTTAAAGATGCTGTCATAGTACTTATTGCTGCTGCCTCAATTGAGAGACTCTAATGGTTGTAACAATCCCAGTTCTGTGTGTGTGAGCCAAGGAGCAACACAATGAATCAGCGAGGAAGTGAGAGAGCCATTTAGTGAGGAAGTACAGTCACTGACATTACTTTAAAAGGATTTATATATATATATATATATATATATATATATATATATATATATATATATATATATATATATATATATATATATATATATATATATATATATTTGGTCCCCTGTGTATGCAACTGCAGATGCACAAAATATTTGGAATACCTTTTAATATAATGGATTTCAATGCAACACCACCACTGACTATAGCCTCAGATGTAATTAATATAGAATTAAATCATCCTTAAACACTTACAAACTCAAAAGTAAAGCTGGATGTATTCCAGGGCTGTCCCCTTGTTTTGCTTTACAGTGTGCAGGAATTTCTCTTTTCCAGGTCATTGAGTGTAAAATACGATGTTGATGGTGAGTAATTAATTAATCAGCAGTAAGTACAACGACAAACTCATTTGCACAGATAATAACATTATCAACAGGTGTTGTGTAACCATAAATAAAGCATATCTACAAATGAATGTATTCTTTATAGAGCATGGTAATCTCTTAAGTTAGCACAGTGTTTATAGTGACTTCACGTCCCGACAAACACAAATACTATATAGTCAACGTAAGGCATATATATATATATATATATATATATATATATATATATGTATATATATAACATATATTTTAAATCAAAGGCAATATGTGATGATCCCCTGAGGTCAAATGTTTTTCTGTACATCTTCCCTTGTTGTGGACGTTTAATGTGCTTTAACATGCTTACATGATGATTCTAGTTTAATGTGGAATTTATTGTACAGGTTTTAAACAAGTGTTTGTAGAAAAGAACACCACTGTGACTGTGATGATGGTGACTGGAAGGCTTTTTCTGAAGCCTATTTGTCAACTCTGCTGTCTTGAGGCTGCACTAGCTGCACCACTTCTAGTCTTTATGTGGTTCCTGTCGTGGCTCTGACTAATGACAGTTTTGTCATCTGTCAATGTGAGGAGCTTTACAGAGGAGCTTGTGGAAGTGCAGTCAGTCAGATAAAGACAGTAGAGGAAAAGGGAACGCATGCAGCCCTGAGGTGATCCAGTACTGTGGAGGTGTGCTTTCACAGCCTCACATGCTGCTTTCTGTCTGTCAAGAAGTTAATGATCCACAGACAGAGAATCTCAGGAACTGCCAGCCAGGGGAACCTGGTGTGGAAGAGCTCTGGCACAATAATGTTAAATGCTGAGCTGAAGTCAACAAACAGGATCCTGGCATATGATCCCCAGCTGCCCCCAGCAGGGGGTCAGTGCTTGATTTAAAGTGGGACATGATGAGTCTCTTAGATGATATAAACATATGTTCATGCTCAGGCTGAAAATGGTAACTGAAACATTTATCTGCTTTAGCAACCCTATCTCTTATTAAAAATGTGTTCTCCCACTCTTTTCTCCATTTCTCCTGATAGTTTGAATGCAGACTGTGGTAAGATTGAGTTTACAGTTCTTAATGCATCCTGACATGGTTGAATGGTGAAAAGCTGCATTATAACTGTGGCCTAATAAATGCAATTATACTCATTTTAAACAGATAACAAATTGAAACGTGTTGGTGGCACACATCATTTCAAAGGGACTATGGCGTGTTTTATTCTATTAAAGCATTTGCCCTAAAGTTTCCAAAAACACATTAATTTGGAGCTTTCCATTATCTTCAACATCTAGTGCTCCAAAAAGAACATGAATAAAGTATTTTTGTTCTTTTCTCTTTTGTAGTTTGTAATTTTATCGTATAGTGTCACACTACACAGAGGAATTGTTCTCCATTGTTTCTCAAACAACTCACCGAGATAGACGAACAAACAGAGACAGATGCTTGACAGAGTCTTTTGTTGAGATAGGATAAACCCACTGCCTAACAATATTTTATGTCCATTGCCGATTGACATGAAATACAACTGTTGCCTTTTTGTGTGTGTTTTGTTTTGTTGTCAGCATCCCCCCCGGTATTTGTTTTCTTGTTTTTTTGCATCGTAAATGATGTGTTGATGGTTTAGGTTTTTTTTTGCAGAAAATAAAACATGCTATCCAAGGTACCTGGTTCAAGGAATATGTCTGTGAAGCTCTGAGAAATAAGCATACAGAGTAATTGAATTGCCACCGCTTTGTGTGATCAGTAGTAATGTTTGTTTTTGCGTCTGAAAATAGACAGTTAAAATGAAGGCAGAACATTATGGAGTGTTGTTGGTTCAAAGGGACCAAAGTCAAGTCTGTTGTGAATATGGACTGATCTTACCATTCAGAGGTAAACAAATGTGTCCATCCTTAATTTTGTATGTCTTACTTCTGCAACTAAGTCTGTACTTCTTAAAGTTTATTTTTCACATAGAAATTGGTTAAAAAAAACAATGTGTTTTTACATTGTGATCTGAACTCCTCTGACACTGTTTTTGCAGATCCATAGAACTAGATTGATTAATTAAGGAACATGTGACGTCAAATCAATCAAGGGAGCAACCAGAAAAGCCATGATGAGAGTAAACCCAGCTGAGCAGGAGAAGATTAATGACAAAAAAACACAGCAGCCATTGAGGAGGGAATGAGAGAGATCCGGTATTACATGATAGGAAAATAAATAGTTCAGTCTTTTTCAGCCAATTCTTCTTCACCCACTTCTCACCAGTATCTATGAGTGGGTATTGCAACTGCAGCCAATCAAATTTTATTGCTACCTCATAGACGTAAGACGATCATATGACTATGTGTCATAATCCCACTGAGGAAAATAAGGAGGAAATTCCAATTGATAAAGTTGTTTTCTAGTAGTTGCAAACTGAGTCACAGCACGGCCCCTGTGGATATCATAGGAGAGTGACTTTTCAGCTTTTGAATGAGCTAAATGTTATTAAGCCTGCATTAATCACTTAAAAAAAACAGAAACAGACACAGTGTGCATTCAAAAAAATGATAGATGCCCCAAAGCAACCACTGTTTGTATAGAATGAGTTGCTTTAAACAACAGGCTGTGTTTGGGGTCCAATAGTGTCCTGTTGGTTCTTCTTGGTCTTCACTGATAGTATAATAATGTGTCTCCATTGAATGACAGCATTAATAGGCCACTTTGAAGTTTTAATTTAAAACTCCTGGTGAGAAACTGTAACTTTTCTTCCAGAAGTAAGTTTAGTTAATTAAAGATCGGGCTGAATTGAGTAATGTTCCAAACTGAGGAAACCAATTTAAATTCTTAAAAAGTCTTAAAAAGCCTCTTTAATCTAGAAACACATTTAATCCCTTTCCTGGAGGGTGGCCCAAAATATTTGTGAGAGAGATGAAATGGTACCAGGGGGGCTAACTCGCCACTCCTGTTTCCTGTGCGGGAAGGATGGAGTATGTTCCAACATGCAGTGTGGGAAAATGCAACACTCACAGATCAAGAGAAGTCAGTGCAGCCACCATTTGTATTGTGGTTAACTATTCTTAACAGAGCCAGACACCTGTAAATATTGATCTTTGTCGGACCTAGCATTGTCACAGGTTACTTAAAAATATAATTATTCCCACGAAAATTCAATGCCCACCGCTGTCAGAAACTGCTGCTTTCAACAGGTTGTTTGTAAAAACAGCAGCTTGTTTCCATGGTCTCTATGTTGCAGATATTTGAAAACAACTGCAGGTGATGACATACAGAAAGTAGGGCAAACCTGCAGAGTTCAATGTGGATGAAAACTGTCTTGTCAAAGTGTGATTTTGACGTGATATCCTGCACAGTGGACACAAGAAGCAGAGATAAACCCAACATATTGGACTTTGACTACCTCAAAGGTGTGATGATGAATGCAAACATGACAGCTGAAGAGAAAAGATGACAGAGTACATCCTAAATTACTTTTTTTCTTTTTAAAGCAATTTCTCTGTGTGTGCAAGTGTGTATCTGTATGTCTGTGCATGGGTGAGGGTGGGAGGGGGGTAGTCACACGTGTTTTTGTTTATACACATGTAGCCTCCTTTATCTGAGGACAAGAAGATCAAATAATCAGTATGATTTTAGTGCTCAGAAGATTTTTGTCCTATTGTGAGAGACAAGACAAAAAGCTCATGAATATCTTGTATCCTTGTCACTGAAAGAAATCTGTCGGTCTATCCATTTATTCTTTCTTTCATTTCTCATATCCGCTGTACAAACACACCACATACACCACATAAACATACAAAAACAAATACCATTGCACAAACCTCTCTTCAGTTCCTCTAATAAAAGTCTGAAAAGTGGCTCACCCTCAATCACTTCTGCATCAACAGAGCAGCAGCGCCTGTAAATACCAGAGTGGCACATTTTAAATTGATCCATCAAACATGATATAAAAGAGAAATCTGGCTAATGAATTGAGTGATTCTGACTTTGTGTCTGTTGATATTGTACTTGTGTATCTGTGTTTAAATAAGAGCTTGATGGAAAGAAAGAGGATGCATATAAGAATATGTATGTTTGTGTTTATATCTGTTTGAGCACAATGCTATAAGCCTGATTCATTTTTCAAAGAATCTGACAATGTTCA